>NC_057727.1:62916052-62967829 GCF_004010195.1 Chiloscyllium plagiosum
GAATACTTCAACCCCAGGGCATCAATGTGGACTTCAACAGTTTCCTCATTTCCCCTTCCCCCACCTCACCCTAGTTCCAAACTTCCAGCTCAGCACTGTCCCCATGACTTGTCCGGACTTGTCCTACCTGCCTATCTCCTTTTCCACCTATCCACTCCACCCTCTCCTCCCTAACCTATCACCTTCATCCCCTCCCCCACTCACCCATTGTACTCTATGCTACTTTCTCCCCACCCCCACCCTCCTCTAGCTTATCTCTCCACGCTCCAGGCTCACTGCCTATATTCCTGAAGGGCTTTTGCCCAAAAAGTCGATTTCGAAGCTCCTTGGATGCAGCCTGAACTGCTGTGCTCTTCCAGCACCACTAATCCAGAATAGACGTATGTGGGAATGGGGGATGTGCTAAGAGACCCATGTCATGACAGGACTGGGTGTGGGATGTCTAGAAAACATAGAACGACAGAAAAAAGTTCTAAGCTCATTGAATTTGATATAGAGTCCCTAAGCAGAAAATGAGATGCTGTTCTTCGAGCTTGTGAGTGGCACACTACAGCAGACCTGTGACAGAAATGTTGGTCAGGGAACACAGTGGTGTGTTGAAGTGGTAGACAATTGGAAGCTTAGGGTCATTTTTGGAGACAGAGTGTAGGTGTTCTGCAAAGCAGGTAAAAACAAGGACTGCAGATGCTGGAAACCAGAGTCTAGATTAGTGTGCTGCTGGAAAAGCACAGCAGGTCAGGCAGCATCCGAGGAGCAGGAAAATCGACGTTTTGGGCAAAAGCCCTTCATCAGGAATAGAGTTCTGCAAAGCAGTCATCCAGCCTGTGCTTTGTCTCCCAGTGTAGAGTAGACCACGTTGTGAACAGTGTTTCATCTGAAATATATGTCTGGTGCCTTCGATGGTCAGGGGGAAGGAGGTAAACAGGCAGGTATTACATCCTCTACATCCTTAGAATCCCTACAGTGTGGAACCAAGCCAAACAAGTCCGCACTGACCCTCCAAACAGCATCCCACTCTGACCCATCTCCCTACCCCAACCCTGTAACCCTGCATTTTCCAAGGCTAACGCATCTAACATACACATCCCTGAGCATTATGATAATTTTAACATGGCCAATCGACCTAACTTGCACACTTTGGAATGTGGGAAGAAACTGGGGCATCTGGTGGAAACCCATGCAGATACTGAGAACATGCAAACTCCACACAGACAGTTGCCCAAGGATTGAATTGAATCTGTTAGGCAGCAATGCTAACCACTGGGTTACCATGCCACCCATAATTGCATAGGAAGGTGCTGTGGGAGTATGGGGAAGTGTTAGGGGTAGAGTAGGAGTGGACCAGGATGTCCCAGACGGAGTGGACTCTGCGAAATGCTGACCAAGAAAAAGAGGGAAATATGTGTCCTATCTTTAAGATACTGGATCTGTTGTGAAGCTGTCCTATTTATCATGGTGCCCATGCTACATGCATAAAATGGTGAGTACCATCAGTCTAATGATAGAACCTTGTCTCCAGACAATATGGGACTATAAGGGGAACATTTGCGTTCTATTCAGCCTGTCCACACCCGTCATAATCTTATGCACCTCTGTCAGGTCTCCCTTCAACTTTCTCTGCTCCAAGGAAAACAGCCCGAGCTTATCCAGCATGTCTTCATACATAAAGTGGACAATCCTAGGCAACATCCTGGAGAATCTCCTCTTCGATCCTTCTAGCCTAGTCACATCCTTCCTATATGCAGAGACAAGAACTGCACATGGTACTCCAACTGTGGCCAAATCAAAGTTCTGCGCAGCTCCAACATGACCTCCTTGCTCTTATAATCTGCGCTTTTCTTGATAAAGGCAAGTGTCCCGTAAGTTGCCTTAACTACCCTATTAACCAGCCCTACCACCTTCAGGGATTTGTGGACAATTGCCTGTGATCCCTCAATTCTGATGAGCTTCCTGGTGTTCTGTCATTCGTTGATTATGCCCTTGTTGCGTTACTTCTTCCAAAGTGCATCAAACTCTCTCCTATCATGGTTAAATTCCATCTGCCACTGATCTGACTAATCTCTATCTACCGTCCTGTAATCTAAGACCGTCTTCCTCACTGTCAACCAGCTGGCCAATCTTAGTGTCCTCTGAAAACTTGTTTATCATATGCCCTTACACACAGACAGCGCCTGGTTTGGTAATTGAAATACCTGATTACAGGTTGTAATAACTCAGGAACGCCTTAAAAGGAGCATTGTTTATTTTTGAATGTCAAAATGGAGCTACTACTTGTAGTGAGCATTGACTAGTCCCAGGCAGAGACAGACAGTTTTGAGTCTGCTTTTTAATAAACCTGTCAGAGATGTTACTAGAGTCTTTGAAGCGGATGAGACTTGAACTGAGGCCTCCTAGCTCAGAGATAGAGATACACAAAAAAACAAGTCATGGTGATTTGACAGTGAGAAAAACAACATTCTGTTGTTTATGATAGAACTTCCAGACATAAAAAGCAATAAAACAGACCCAGAGAGGTCTACTGGTAGTATCTCTATCTAACAATTTTAACAATCATCAGTAAATTAGCCATGCAGCCAAATGGATATTTACGTGCACAGCCTGGGTCTGCTTTATGGTATTTTCAGTAAGCGCAGCAGGTCAGGCAGCGTCCAAGGAGCAGGAGAATCAACGTTTCGGGCATGAGCCCTTCTTCAGGAATGAGGAAAGAGCCCTGAAGAAAGGCTCATGCCCAAAACGTCGATTCTCCTGCTCCTTGGATGCTGCCTGACCTGCTGCGCTTTTCCAGCAACACATTTTCAGCTCTGATCTCCAGCATCTGCAGTCCTCACTTTCTCCTTGGTATTTTCAGTAAACCTCGAACCTTTCACCTTGCCTCTTGTGCAGGTGGGAATTGAACCCAGGTCTCCTGGTCGAGAAATAGGAACACTGCCACTGCACCACAAGAGCCCCGTGGGCATGACTTTTTAAAATTTTATCTGGAAGTGCTATCAGAACCAATTTTTTTTTTTGCCCAACCACGAAATCGCTCTGCTTTTTTTTGGTTCTTAACCAGTAAATCACCCATGTAGCAAATTGGTTCGTTGCATACAAAGATCGTTTCAAAGGTCTCCTTTATAAAAGTGATGAATTCCAGCAGGACAAGCATTGCCTATTATCAAAGAAACTCATACTCAATGAGTTCCACAAGAAGATTGATTAGTGATTGTAGGGGTTATCACACTGGTTAATCAGGTTAATCGGCTCCTCACTTTGAAGAAGGTAATGTACAAATTTTTGTGATACCAGCTGACATGAAACAGCCAGACATCAATGTTTCTAAATGCTGTGGTATGTTCTCAGCTGGGAGAATGCTGGACAGCGTACATTTTTTTTAAAAAGCAACATCTCAACCTGTGACATTTCCACTGGGTTTTGGAAAATTTTGTTGAGTTGCAACGCTATAAATATATAGTGTTTGGATTTGTCGACATTGTTTTAAGAAGGAAATTCAAACTTGAGGTTACATTTTCTATGCAATGTACAAAAGTCAGGCTGCATCCAATGAGCTGAGATACTTAAATTCATGAAGTTACCAGGTATGACAATAATGACAGCTTTTCAAACAAAAATATCTCTTGTAGTTAAGTGAAGCATCTGGTGTGGATGAAGGCTTAGATTTTAATCAAATAAATTTATGTTCCAGACTTAACATAAAACCCTGCTCAGCCAATAACTCATGACTGCAGAAGTGAAACAGATCGCTTGCACTGATGCAGATTATCTAAACCATTTGCAATCTTTTGCGAAACATATTTAAACCAAGTACCTCAAGGGTGATGAGAGAGACTGCCTTGGAGTTTCGAAGCTGCTTCTGTCCAGCCTCGAGTTTGGTGTTCTGTGAAGTGTGTAGACATTAGCTTTATACCCATGCTATGCTGAATGTTACCTTCAGGAGAAATGAGACATGGAGACTTACGTATATGAAAGACATGCACTCTTCCCTTGTGCTGATGTGCAGAAGTAAGCTAGGCCACACAACTGGCCCTGATGCTCTCTTTGGAGTGCTACTTAATTTCTTTCACTAAGTGTTTGCAAGCACTTTTTCTTTCCCTACATCTTAGTACTTATGACAGGACCATTATATTTTGATGGAGCTTATTTCATTTCTTAAACGCTATTTTACTATAAAGAAATCCCAGTAAAACATAATGGATATGTTTTTGGGAAAGTGTGTTACCAGCTGTAGATTAACTTAAGGAAAGCACCATGTTGGATGACAGCTGCAATTATTTTTAGTGAGAATCCGTTGTATCTGGCTTTCTCCTAGGAACCCTAGCTGATGGTACTTTTTGATTCCACTAAAGCTTGTCAGCCAAAACTGATAAACTACATCATCAGAACTTTATTGAACATTACTGTTTATTTACTGTAGTGTCTAAAATAATCAGCTTTAGCTAGAGTCCCCTTGCCACCCTCCAACACCTGGACTATGAGGTTCTGATGCAGCTCACCCTCTGGTCAAGGAAGATGTGATGCCACGTAGCCCATGGATTAGCCTTGATGCCACTCACCCTTTGGACCACAGAGTCCTGATGCCTACTCTTCTGTGGACCAGAATCCTGATGTCATAGCTCCACACCTGAGGGTGTGTTGTGACGTTTTTCCTGTCAACTTTGAAATCTTTATTGCTCCCTCTCTGGGTTATGAATCCTGATTCTACTTGCCTCCTTTAGATTTTAGACTTTCCCCAACTTGTCCAAATCTGGAGATTTGCAAAATTAAGTCATGATTTGATGGACCTTGCTTTTTCTCCTTTTTGTATTCTCTTTTCAGCATTGATGGGGTCTGCATAATGCACCCTGACTTTTTTGTTATTTGGAACAGGAATAGGCCACTTTATCTCTCTCTCGTTTGTTCCACTGTTCTGTCAGATCAGTATCCCAACTCTATCCACCCACCCTGGCTCTTCTCTCTCCATGCTCTTGCCTAGCAAAATAACCCAATTTTGAATTTAAATTTATTAGTTGGGCGAATATCTGCTGTTTCTGTTAGAGTTCCAAATCTGTACCATCCTTTGCATTTTGAACTTTCTTTCCTGAAACAGCCTGGCTCTAATTTTAACATTGTCCCCTTGCCCTTGACTACCCAGCAAATGTCAGATATTTTATTTACTATGTACCCTTATCAATTGCTTTCAAAATCCTAACAACTGCAAATAAATCACGGTATACTCATCTGTATTCCAATGATTACAAACCAAGCTTTATGCAACTTTTTCTTATGTCTGATCCAGGTTCTTGGTAACATTCTGATGAATCTGTGATGCCTTCATTCCAAGGCTGATTTGTCCTTTGAAGGTAGGATTCTTAGAGCAGATGTGGTTAAACTGGTATCTGTTTAGCAGGAGCAAAATGTGCAACCTTGATATCATAAAAGTTATGCTAAACTTATCTTGAACCTTTACTAATTCATACTTTGATTATAGTGTACAGTTTGCTATTTGCCTTATTTCAATGCCCCTCATGATTTTATAAACCTCCTGTAGGGTCACCCCTCAGCGTCCTATGCTCTGGCGAAAAATGTCTCAGCCTATCCAGCTTTCCTTATAACTCAAACCCTCCAGTCCCAGTAGCATGCTTACAAATCTTTTCTGAACCTTCTCCAATTTAATGATATTCTTCCTATAGCTGGGCAAACAGAATTGTACTCAATACTCCAAAAGTGACTTCACCAATGTCCTGCACAACCTCAGCACTGTCAAGGATGTTGGTCCCATTCTGGTTCAGGTACAGACCGTCCCATTTGTAGAGGTCCCACCTTCCATAGAAACAGTCCCAGTTATCCAGGGATCTGAAACCTGAGCAATGCACTCATCTGCTCTATTCTCCCTTTCTGTACTTGCTACCTAGTGACACTGGGAATAAGTCAGAGAATACAACCGTAGAGGTCCTGTTCTTTAGTCTTCTGCCTAGCTCCCTAGATTAGATTAGATTTCTTACAGTGTGGAAACAGGCCCTTCAGCCCAACAAGTCCACACTGACCCTCCGAAGAGCAACCCACCCAGACCCATTCCCCTACATTTACCCCTTCACCTAACACTACGGACAATTTAGCATAGCCAATTTATCTGACCTGCACATCTTTGGACTGTGGGAGGAAACCGGAGCACCCGGAGGAAACCCACGCAGACACGGGGAGAATGTGCAAACTCCACACAGACAGTTGCCTAGGCGGGAATTGAACCCGGGTCTCTGGTGCTGTGAGGGAATTCTTGATACAAGACCTCATGCCTCATTCTACCAAGATTGTTGTCACCAATGTATATCTCTGTCTTGTCAAATACATGGCATAGTGTAGATAGATGTGAGGTTATGGGGAAAGGACAGGGAAGTGGATGTGAGATATGTCATATCAGCTATGATCCCATTGAATGGCACAGTAGGCTTGAGGGGTCGAATAACCTACACTTGTTTCTATTTCCTCTGATCCACTTTGGTAGCAAAAATAGGAAGACAGATTACTAATTGAATAGCAGTAAATTGAGAGAGATCTGGGTGTCCTTGTGCACCAATCACTGAAAGTAAGCATGTAGGTGCAGCAGGTGGTGAAGAAGGTAAATGGAATATTGGCCTTCGTGGCAAGAGGATTCAATATCTGTATGTTTTCTGCAGGAAATACTGAGGAAACAGTTGCATTTAAAGATCAAGGCAACTATGATCAATTACTATAAAAATCAAGCCAGTTTCCTATAGTCCTTTCAGAGAGGAAAATCTACCCTCCTGACATGGTCCAGTTGACAAATGACATATATCTCTAGATTCTGGATCAGTGGTGCTGGAAGAGCACAGCAGTTCAGGCAGCATACAAGGAGCTTCGAAATCGATGTTTCGGGCAAAAGCCCTTCAGTAATAAAGGCAGTGAGCCTGAAGCGTGGAGAGATAAGCTAGAGGAGGGTGGGGGTGGGGAGAAAGTAGCATAGAGTACAATGGGTGAGTGGGGGAGGGGATGAAGGTGATAGATCAGGGAGGAGAGGGTGGAGTGGATAGGTGGAAAAGGAGCTAAATCCACAGCAAAGTGGTTCACTCTCAACTGGCCTCTGAAATGGCAAAATAAGCCAATAAGTTGTATCTGACTACTAGAGCAATAGTTAAAAGGAATTAAACTGAATAGATTAACATCACCTTTTGCACCCTCAGCTGCACACCTAGCCTCATTTAGTTTACATATTTAGTATGTAAGTAAAGTTAATGCAGGTACATCTGTTTAATGACAGTCAATTCTTAGATACTTACAGGTGCACAATAAAGTAGAATGTGTTACTACCTTTACAGAGTTTAGGTGGATGTTTCTACTAAAGTATGAATGTAACCAGTATAAGAAAAGGGTAATTTAAGATGGTGGACAGGAGAAAATTGTGGCTGTAAGAGCTGCTAGTTTTTTTGAGGATATTTTCAGTGTTGACGCTGATTTCCTTGATTTCTTGGAGCAGTAATTACTATTTTATAAGCTTGTGCAATATTTTGGAATTTTGGAAAAAATTTAAAAATTGTGCAATTTAAAAAAAAAGAGAGGGAGCAGGGACCAAATGGGAGGAAAGTTATTTCTAAAAAGAAAAATAAATAGTGAAATTCACAGCTGACCTTGAAGAAATTCAATATTGGGAGCTCTTCACAGCCGGGGAACTGCTACGTGTTTTTTTTAAAGTCTATTTTCTCTGGAGCTCAGAGTCTGAGGGGTGACCTTAGAGGTTTATAAAATCAGTCAAGTCCAAAACTAGAGGGCATGGGTTTAAAATGAGAAAGGAAATATTTAATAGGGACCTAAGGGGCAACGTTTTGGCACACAACCAGGTGCATGTATGGAATAAACTGCCAGAGGAAGTGTTGGGGGCCGATTCAATTGCAACATTTAAAACACATGGGTGTTTGAAAGAAGGATATGGGCCAAATTCTGGCAAATGGGACTAGATTAATTTTGGATAATTAAGATAGATCAGCATGGATGAGTTGGAGTGAAGGGTCTGTTTCTGTGCTGTACATCTCTATGACTTGAAGTCAAGGTCATCTAAAACATGAAGTTGACATCAAGGAGGAATAAATAAATACATCTGTCATTTATTCCTGAGCAGCAATATGACTTTCAGGCTGTGACTTCTTGTTTTTTCTCATTTTACGGAGGTTAGATTTGTCTGTCTCCCCTCCTCTACTGTGTGAATCCATGCAATAAGTGCTACTTCACCAAAAGCCAATGAAAGGAGTAGGGAAGACAAAGCCATTCCTGCAGTATGTTATTCTGTCACTGTCTCCAAGTAACCTGAAGGCTGGGGATGATGTGGTTTTGTCGGCCTAAAGTTCCATTCTGGTCTTATAGGACAGTTCTTGCTGTCAATTGGAGACTTGTGGAAATGATGGTCTGATCACTTGGCTCAGAATATTGGTTCACAGCAATTGAGTTGAGTTGTTGTGTGTCATGCCTTCAAGGTTCACCTGAGATTATACTCATTGGGTGTGTAGCAGGAGAGTAGTTGTAACACCTGCAAGATGGTGTTGCTATATGACTGGCAAAATCATTTACTAAGGTGTGCTGTTATTGAATGAATTCAGATTTCATTTGAATCCATGACTCTGGAGGAATAGCCTGAGTCTCATGATTACTAATCCACTGCCATTCCAGCTATGCCACTTTCTTCCCCCTAAATCTGGAATCCACTGCCTGAGTGTGGGGTGGGGGTAGACTCGATCGTGGCTTTCAATGCAGATGAATACATGAAGAGACAAAATTGTGGGGCTGTGGGGAACAAGCCCCTATAGGGCATGGATCAGGTGAGTTTTGCTTGCAATGAGGCACAACAAGTGAATGATTTGCTCAGGTGCTGTAACCATGTTATAGTTCCATTTTCCACCACTAAACAGGTGGAAAATGGTGAACAGAAGCCCACATTTATATCTATAAATATAAGGCTGTCTTGCATATGTATTGAAGGAGCTGGAAATGTGTTGCTGGAAAAGCGCAGCAGGTCAGGCAGCATCCAGGGAACAGGAGAATCGACGTTTCGGTCATAAGCCCTTCTTCAGGCTTATGCCCGAAACGTCGATTCTCCTGTTCCATGGACGCTGCCTGACCTGCTGTGCTTTTCCAGCAACACATTTCCAGCTCTGATCTCCAGCATCTGCAGACCTCACTTTCTCCTATGTATTGAAGGAAGCAGGAGTCTGTTTGAATCACAGCACTGAGGCAGCCAGCTATATTTAATATTAATCAGATCAACATCCAGTCTCCTAGGTTCTGCAGGTTATCCTCAGAGTTTAGATGCAGGTACTTGGTCTAGACAAGGGAAGAAGAGGTAGGGCAAGCAAGTGTGTTCCTTGTGACCCCCATATTAACCCAGTTGGAGCTTGCTACCATTGCAAATGCAAGCAGAGATTAACTTTGCGACAATGTAAAGCCAAGCATGGAGATTCTGTTCCTGAGACAACAGTGCAGGCATGAGTGAAATCAAATTCTGTTGGCGATGTTATAGACCACTGTAACAGACAGGAACAGGGCACGGAGTTTGACCATGCTGTTGCAAATCAGGCTGTGCAGGTAGAATACAGGGTATGGGACAGTCTATAGGATTCTAATCCATAACTGTTTGTTTCCAAAGAAGAAGGTACATTATCACTGATGTTATCAGCCCTTGACCTCTTCACACTATTTTAGATGAAGTAGCTGCTCTGTATTTGATTAGACAAAAACAAATTGCTGTTTCCCTCTAAATGCATGACACAAAATCACTTCCTCAATAGCAATGTTGTCTGAATGAGTGCCAATAAATTCTGTTTGCCTGAACAGATTTACTTGGAAGCAATCAATTTATTTGAGGTGAGAAGGTTGCAAATGATGCATTATTGCATTAGGAGCTGTAATATAAGTCTTTGATTTCAAAACTGACAGATTCATATTGCTCTTGAGAACCTCTTCATCTCAATTCAGAGAAGGCTCGGAAGGTTCAAACGGAAAGTTTCTAATCCCAGAGAGTTAGCTGTTTTCCAAAGAATGATGCACGAGTGTTATCACTAAGTAGTAAATAAAGGTTGGGGTCACAGTAGACACCTGTTATCTACATTAGATCAGTTCCTGTGTCTGTATTTGATTACTGCAGTCTGATTATACACCTCCAATACCGATGCTTCAGAATTTCATCTGAATTGGAGCATTCTTCAAAATTTAATTCTGTCTCTATCTAGAAATAACATTCCATCTGGAACACTTTACAGAGGTTTTCATTGTACCTCTTATTTGACATTTGGTGTTGTACAAGGGTCATTGTACAAAATCCACGATTTATTTCTTGCTCTGTTTGGAAGGATATCACATTCTGGTCTGCACTTTGCAGAAAGGGCGCCGCTGCACACCATTTGGATAGTGAGTTGTCTTTCACACTGAACAATTGAGGGGCTACTGTGTTCCTAGTGCACAGTGTGCATTGGGTGCATTGTCCCCACCTGGCAGGCTGGTATATTGAACTTGATCAGTTTCCAGCAATGATTTGCAGTGGCCGGTGTTGGACAAAGTTACAAATCACACAGCACCAGATTATAATCCAACGGTGTAATTGGAAGCACTAGCTTTCGGAGCGCTGCTCCTTCACCAGGTGGTTGTGGAGGACACAATTGTAAGGCACAGAATTTACAGCAAAAGTTTACAGTGTGATGTAACTGAAATTATACATTGAAAAGTACCTTGATTGTTTAAGTCTCTCATCTGTAAGAATGGCCATGATAGTTTCACTTCTTTCATATGTAAATCACAAAACCTTTTTTAAAAGTTACATTCTCAGGTTAACTGTAACAATTGGTGTCAGTGCAGATAAAATGTTGAGATATTGAAGTTACAAATCATACAGCACCAGGTTATAATCCAACGGTGTAATTGGAAGCACTAGCTTTCGGAGCGCTGCTCCTTCATCAGGTGGTTGTCCTCAGTTGAGGCACATAGGGACAGCCTCAAATGGTTCATATCACGATACAGGTGACTACCATTGCACTATACACACACAAACACTCCTGTGCATGTGCGTGCACAAACACACCCTCTCACAGACTTAGACACTCACACACATATACACTCTCTCTCAATGACACTCTCAACCTCCCACCCCAGAAACGCGCGGGCGTGCTCACACTCTCATTCACACACTCACTCTCGCACTCACTCTCACTAACGGCGCTCACGCTCACTCTCACGCTCACACTCGCTCACTCATGCTCATCTCTCACGCTCCCTCTCTCACGCTCCCTCTCTCACGCTCCCTCTCTCACGCTCCCTCTCTCACGCTCCCTCTCTCACGCTCCCTCTCTCACGCTCCCTCTCTCACGCTCCCTCTCTCACGCTCCCTCTCTCACGCTCCCTCTCTCACGCTCCCTCTCTCACGCTCCCTCTCTCACGCTCCCTCTCTCACGCTCCCTCTCTCACGCTCCCTCTCTCACGCTCCCTCTCTCACGCTCCCTCTCTCACGCTCCCTCTCTCACGCTCCCTCTCTCACGCTCCCTCTCTCACGCTCCCTCTCTCACGCTCCCTCTCTCACGCTCCCTCTCTCACGCTCCCTCTCTCACGCTCCCTCTCTCACGCTCCCTCTCTCACGCTCCCTCTCTCACGCTCCCTCTCTCACGCTCCCTCTCTCACGCTCCCTCTCTCACGCTCCCTCTCTCACGCTCCCTCTCTCACGCTCCCTCTCTCACGCTCCCTCTCTCACGCTCCCTCTCTCACGCTCCCTCTCTCACGCTCCCTCTCTCACGCTCCCTCTCTCACGCTCCCTCTCTCACGCTCCCTCTCTCACGCTCCCTCTCTCACGCTCCCTCTCTCACGCTCCCTCTCTCACGCTCCCTCTCTCACGCTCCCTCTCTCACGCTCCCTCTCTCACGCTCCCTCTCTCACGCTCCCTCTCTCACGCTCCCTCTCTCACGCTCCCTCTCTCACGCTCCCTCTCTCACGCTCCCTCTCTCACGCTCCCTCTCTCACGCTCCCTCTCTCACGCTCCCTCTCTCACGCTCCCTCTCTCACGCTCCCTCTCTCACGCTCCCTCTCTCACGCTCCCTCTCTCACGCTCCCTCTCTCACGCTCCCTCTCTCACGCTCCCTCTCTCACGCTCTCTCCAACACACCCCATCCACCGAGACTGCCCATGCCAGTCTGTTACCTGCCCTCAACCTCTTTGGTTCCAACTGCTGCCAAGGCATTAACTGCCTCAACCTGTCTACCCTACTCCCCCTCTCCAACCTCTCACCCTCACAACGCGCAGCCCTCCACACCCTCTACGTCAACCCCAACCTCACCATCAAACCAGCAGACAAGGCGGGTGCAATGCTAGTTAGACGCACTGACCTCTACGCCGCTGAAGCCAGGCACCAACTGGAAGACACCTCCTCCTACCTCCCCCTTGACCATGACCTCACCTTCCATCGCCAAATCATCATCTCCCAGACCGTACACAACCTCATCACCTCAGGGGATCTCCCACCCACAGCTTCCAACCTCAAAGTTCGGGAACCCTGCACCGCCCGGTTCTACCTCTTACCCAAGATCCACAAGCCTGACTACCCTAGCCAACCCATTGTCTAGGCCTGCTCCTGCCCCACCGAATTCATCTCCAGCTACCTCGATATTGTCATATTCCCCCTCCGTTGGTCCAGGAACTCCCCACATACGTTCGGGACATCACCCATGCCCTCCACGTCCTTGAAGACTTTGGTTTTCCTGGCCCCCAATACCTCATCTTCACCATAGACATCCAACCCCTATACACCTCCACCATCACCAGGGTATCCAAGCTTTCCATTTCTTCCTCTCCCAATTTCCCCACCAGTACGCTTCCACTAACACTCTAATTTGTTTGGCTGAACTGGTTCTAACCCTCAATTTCTCCTTTGAATCCTCCAGCTTCCGCCAGATGAAAGGGGTAGCCATGGGCACCTGCATTGGCCCCAGCTCTGCCTGTCTCTTTGTTGGCTACGTGGAACAGTCCATCTTTGCATTTACACTGGCAACACTCCCCACCTTTTTCCCTGCGATATTGATGACTGCATTGGCGCCACCTTGTGCTCCCTTGAGGAAGTTGAATAGTTCATTAACTTCACCAACAGATACCACCCCGACCTTAAATTCACTTGGACCATCTCTGGCACCTCCCTCCCCTTCCTGAACCTCTCCATCTCCATCAATGGTGACTGACTCAACATTGACATTTTCTACAAACCTACTGATTCCCACAGCTACCTTGATTACACCTCCTCCCACCCTGCTATCCCTTATCATATACATCACAGCAGACTCTGCCTTTCCACCAACTACAAATTACCCCACCACCAGATCTATATTTCCCTCCCCACTCCTATCCGCTTTCCGTAGAGACCATTCCATCTTTGACTACCTTGTCAGGTCCACGCTCCCTAACAGACCACCCTTCCCTCCTGGCACCATCCCCTGCCACTACAGGAATTGCAAAACCTGCGCTCACACCTCCCCCTTCATGTCCGTCCAAGGCCCCAAAGCAGCTTTCCACATCCATCAAAGTTTCGCCTGTACTTCCACAAGTCATTTACTGTATCTGTTGCTCCTGATGCGGTCTCTTTTATTTTGGGGAGACAGGATTCCTACTTGTGGAACGCTTCAGAGAGCATCTCTGGGACACTTGCACCAATCAACCCCACTGCCCTGTGGCCGAACATTTCAACGCCCCTCCCACTCCGCCGAAGACATGCAGTTTCTGGGCCTCCTCCATCACCATGTCCATATCACCCAGTTCCTAGAGGAAGCACACCTCATCTTCTGCCTCAGGGCCCTCCAAACCCATGGCATCAATGTGGACTTCACCAGACTTTTCTGGAAGCTTCCATTATCATTTGCTTCGTTTTTTTAACACTGGAGTTGCACTATGACCAGGCAGGGACCCTGATCCAACCTTGACCTGCGCATCACGATCTGGTGGGCCCGCTCCACACCCACACACACCTGGCCTAACTTGACTCACAGCCCCAAGAACTGCAGTAGCACTGCTCAAGGAAACTAACCAGGTCCTCACCTTCACATTCTGGGAGCCCAATTATCCGTCGATCTCAATTTTCCAGGTCAAAGATCTGGTCCAACACAGCCCGAACCTGGCTTTCTAGCATTCTGATCCTCCCCACCAAATTCTCTGCTATGGTCCTTTGTTCGACCGCCTTGAAGCATCGATCAAACATTTGAATCTCCTGCTCGTGCTTTTGTAGTTTTACAAACTCCGAGACAAAGTTTTGTTGCTCCAGTGGGTTCAAAGGCTGTACCGCGGGATTCAGGGTGACGTCCGTGGGTGTGATGCTCGCGCTCCCTTTCCTTTGTTTGTCTTCTTCATCTTCCCAAAATCAAGGACCTGTTTCCGTGCTGTACATCTCTATGACTCTAAAAGGCTCTAGGGGTTTTGCTTTATTTTATTTTCCCGATTTTTTTTTTTTCTTATCGATGGCTAGTGAGGGGAAGAGGTAAAAGCACCACTTTACTTGGGTTATTGTGTACAGCCCAGCACAGCTGACCTATCAGACAGCTGCCATCTTGGATCCCCCGGATTTTGCCCTTTCGGGTGCCCATTTTGAGCTGTGAGAGATGGACTGAGATGTTGTACTCTTCTCCTCTTGAGGAATTTTGCTTTCTTGAAGACACTGATGATCTGCTACCTCATCTAATTAGCATAGCAAGTTCCAGTGTTTGTATTTAACCCAATACTCACGTGCAAAGGAGCATTATTTTTGTTGCAAAATATTTGCCATTTGCAAATACTTAGTGAGAAATCAATGAATTCAATTTTCTTTTACTTGGACTTGACATATTTAGAACAATATTGGTACATAGCTCTTCTCTCTATTCGGACTAACAGAATGCTGTTTAGTTATCTTATTTCATGCCCATCACTTCAGTTCCTTGGTCCTACAATTTCTAAAATCCCCTGCAAGTGGCAACCAATATGTTTCCAAATGTGTTGAGATTTACCTTTTGAGTGGCTGAGAGGCGCAATTCAACCATTGATCAAAGGTACAGATTATTGCTGAGCAGAATAGTAACTTTGGCAGACCCTAGGGCAATAGAGAGGAAAAATCCAATAACGCATATTGTGTTTTGAAATGGATAATACATGTTGGGTCTTGCTGTACACACAGTGGATATTAAAGACTTGGGGTGGGATGGGCAGGAGGATTTTAGTAAACCTGGATTGTGTTGATGATGATACAAGCAACATGTTTAATTGATGCTGCCTGCTGTTTTAAATGATTTCTGTTTACGGCTTCACACACCAAGAGGAGTCCTAGTGTTATAAATGGCTAGTGCTACTTAAAGGCAGTTTGCACCTGCTAAAGAGAAGTTCATCGTGAATGCAAGTGTTGAGTGTTATTCGGAAGGTGAATACAAAAACTTTGAACAATGGCTGAATGTGCAGTGAGTACCCCTGTTTTCTGATAATGCATTGGGATGCGAGAGATTTGAAGATGATGTATCCACTGGAGGAGGCAGAAGGCTTGCCAAACATATGTCGATGTACTGTAGGAAGAATAAAACACAGAATCCCGGACTGTTTGGAGGAGGGTCACTGGATTCAAAATGTTAACTATGCTTTCTCTCCACAGATGCTGCCAGACCTGCTGAGTTTCTCCAGTTTCTGTGTTCGAACAGTTGGAAGAAGTCAGGGTGGAGGCCAATGCCATAAGTGTCACTCCAGTAACATAGACAAGTGCAGAGTCAAGTTTCAGTCTCATACAAATGGTCAAGTTGAATAAATTTAGCTGCAAATCCTACATGCTATGAATTAGACCACTGCTCAATCCATTACACATGCATCATGATAAAAAGATTATCAATCATTATCCAAGTCTTTAATCTATATGATTTATCTTACACTGTATTGCAGGCCACATGGCGCACATTCTCAGATATTCAGCCGTGTCAGCCATGTCACCCTATCATATTGAAGGCCGTTCCTTTTGCTCACCTTTCTCCTAATTCTGGCCAACAATAAAAAGGTATTCTGGATTAGTGGTGCTGGAAGAGCACAGCAGTTCAGGCAGCATCCAAGGAGCTTCAAAATCGACGTTTCGGGCAAAAGCTCTTCATCAGGATAAAAAGGTATTGCTGAGCCTGTGACCATTGGCCCGGTTGGACGGATCAATGATGTCGGTATCTGTGTTTCTAAATCTCTTCAAAAATCTCAATTGCCAGCCAGAAGAAATAATTCACAAGCTAGCTTGTAAGTAGTTAATGATCCCTTTTAATTAATGCTGGTGGGTTGGAGGGATTGGTTCAATATTCTGTACAACATTTTGTACAGCTATGTCAGGTTAAGACAGGACACTGACACGCTGTCATCAACTTCCTGCTCTCTGTCACCTTCAGTGACTTAAATATTCACCTGCTGGCAAATCACTTTGTGCATCCCCTTCACATTTGTTCTGTGTGATATTTAAATGCAACTTGGGTGTTTAAACTTTATGGGACTGAACTTTAAGTCAGTAAATTCATTTCATAACTACTTCTGCCCAGCTAAAATATCTCCTGGTCATTTGGTCAGATCTCATTCTGTATTGTCTGCTTTTAACATCTTTCGTTAATAATTTAAAGTCCATTTTCCATTCTTGCTAGCTGTAAATAAAGTGTATTGTCTTGACATCTGTTTGATACTTGATATTGCTTCACTTCCCTGATCCAACTTGCACTTAAACTAATCAAATAAAATTTCATGTAGGGAAACAAATGCAGGCTCAATAATCTATATTGCAGACAATTAAACCTGGATATCCATGTTTGCTTCTGTCTGCAGCTGCCCAGCACTCCTCACGCAACACTATACCCCTTCAATTAATCTTCATTTCCGTCCAATTAGAAGTATAATATGTGTCACACACAACGCACATGTTTAATCTACATAACTGTAATGGTTTCAAAAAATAACACCAACTTAATGAATCATTGCAAGCAACATGCAATTTGTCCAGTCCACTCAAGAAGGAAAGCAACCCATATTAACTTTGCAATCAAGTGTTTTAAAAACTCAACAAAAAAGCCTTATTTAACATTTGGAGTGTTGACCAGGTACACTGCTCGCTCTTTCTCAGAAATCACATCACATCATTTCTCTTCAATCTGAATCTTTCCATAAATGTTAATCATTTTTCCAGAGCCATTGCTAGGTGAACTCACTCTGAGCTGATTATTTGTATCTTGGCCCATTGTCCCTCTCAGTGGCTGTTGATGCTATGTGAAGTCAAACATTCCTGGAGGGGGAAATTTGGTTGAGTATTAACATAAAATATGTCAGTAGCGAATCGGCAGCCTGGCTGACGTCCCGCCCAATTGATGTCAATGTCAAAAAGAAATCAAATTGAAGATCAGACTGGCTGCCCACTTGGTTTTGTTGTCAAAAATAAGTGTCTGCCTTTGTGAAGTCAACGATATAACATTGAAATCAAAACAACTTCACAGAACTATGTGAAAGCCTGAATACAATAAGTGAAAGCAGAAACTCAGAGATCCACTTTGCTGTTGTACGTTCAGCATGGCCCCACTGGGATATTTGCTGATTGTGTTCTAATTAAAAGTTTTGTGTCTAATGGAGCTACAACTGTGTATATTGACAAGTGCCTCAAACTGCTGAAAGGTCATGCAGCTAATAATATACATTGTGACCAGTAACATGGGAAATCACACAGACACTCAAAAGCATAGGTGCAGACTAACCTGGAAAGTAATACGTAATGCACCTTGTGATGCTTTGTGTTGAGCCTTGATAGATCTTCACAATTCAGTTGGCTCGGTTAAAGAAAGTTGGCAAACTGGTGTTAAAATAATTGTACTATTTCCTGGAAGTAAGAGGTGTAACTTTACTGATGTGCACATAAATCCTTGGAGCATTCATAGGAATATTCCTGTGTAGTATTAGGGAGCTAAAATGTAATATGTAAGTACAACTACAAAGGAATCGTACTGCTTGCAAATAATAGAACTGCTAATAAGCTAGTTCCCTGTGTTAGCAACCACGCAAATTAGAAAGTAGGCCTGAATGAATTCCTAACCTAATGAGTTGAAATTTTTAAATTTACGCTGTACAAAAGCAATATTGAAAGATTGTGGCATATATGAAGTCAGAAAAAAAGGAAAACAATTTCTTATATAAAAGGACCTTGTGCAGGTGCATGTGGAGTTTATTTAATGATTGATTGCAACAAATTTAACATCTGGGATTGGCCAAATGATTTGGAGCCTGAGTTAGGAAATGTATGTGTCCTGGCATGGTTTGCCAGGAAAGGCTGAGATTCAAACTCTGAAGTCAAGTTTATGATGGTACAAGAACAGGAGTTGTGACATCCCTTGAGTGATAGAGATCAGCCAACCAAGTATGATAAATGAACTGCAGTTCAGCACAGCCCAAGACCAGTGTCCAGGGGTGTAATTTTAAAAAACCAAATTCCAGAAACATCGAGAGGTGTCAGGAAGATTGGAGCTTGAATATGAAATTGTTGGAAGTAAATTGTGGTTACTTGTTACAGGAATGATGTGAGATGAGGGGAAGGCATTGATTGCACCTGAAGTTAGGGTGTCTACTCTTTCTAAGTACAGAATTTTGAATGTAAACGGATATCACTTGAAAATATTGAAAGCAGGGATTGGCAGGGGAGTTCGCCATGATTAGAGAACCAAGGATTAATAAAAGCTGGATAATACCTGTAAACAAGCAGGATGTTAGTAAATGAAAGCCAGCATTCAAAATGTAAGGAGTATTGCATGTTGGAAAAATAGGTGGCATACCGATAGTATGAATGGTGCTGAAATAGTTAACGACATAGTTAATGTGTGTTTAAATCCTCACCCATACAGTGAATTCAGCAATGCTATAATCAACAAAGCCATTCAGCCAGTGAAATATATCACTAAGTTACTAGTTGTGTTGAAACTGTACAGACTTGAGTAGACAGAGTCCTATATTCAATATAGATCATCAAGACACAAGAAAAATAGTAAAGCCATGAGACTGGAACAAGATGCTAGATTTATCCCTAGCGTTAGAGGATCAAAAGCTGAAGAAAGAGTGAAGCATCTGAAGTTTTCAGCCTTCAGAGGTGGTGATTTAAAGGCAACCTAAAGCAGATTCCGACTCTTGGATTGCAAATTCAGGAGACTTATCGCAAAGTTTTACTTCATGCAAAGTCCTGGAGTAGATCTTTGAGGAAGATTTTGAAAGAAATGAACATGGATTTACAAGAGTTGGTCAGCTGTCTTGTGAGATGGTCAGATTTTGAGGTGTGTGTGTGTAGTGTTGTAGACTTTTCAGTATGTACTCAGGATAGTCTCACCTGAGCCACATATATCCTGCAATATAGAGTGAACATAAGCCCAGCTCGTTGCTGCTCTGTGTCAACTGAGCAAAGGCCCTGAACCCAGAGTTGAGTTTGTATTGCCTTCCTTGTGCAAGGTATTGGACCCCCAACCCCAGTTTGCCATTATTGCGGAAGAGCTGTCTATAGTTGAGTTAATTTCGGATCCTAAATTCTAATCTTTCTGCATTTGGGAAATTGTGAATTTTCAGCCTGCTGACAGCTGAGCAATTTGTGCTGTTCTGCTTCAAAGACCTGGCAATGAAATTCATCTGAGAGTAAGTGTGGCAAATGTTGAGTGAACAGGACATGTGATTTTCTGAGTCATATCTGTGTTCCTGGACTAATTAAACCCTTTTTTTTTTCATCACACCAGCAGAACTGTTTTTCTGCCCAGATCAGAACAGCATTCCTTAATAACCAGATAATGGCTGGGCTGGTGAGGGAACTACTCCCATAGTACAGCAAGTTCCTTGAAACATTCTAGCAATACTCTGGGGAAACAAACGACATAGCAAGTAAAGTTGACAGTCAGATTCATTATGTGGAGAATTTTTATGAATAATGAGGGATGGATACATTTATGAGAATAAAGAGAGAGATGAGTTGATTGAGCAGTGGTGACTCAAGCTTGAGTGTGCTGGCTGTCTATCAGATTGCTAGTTCTATCTGGGACTCTGTCCTTCTAGCCACATTCATTGGATGCTTCAGGATCCAAGTATTCAACATCACATCATTAAGCCAGTCTGAGACATCACATGCCTCTGTGACAGCATCATTCACAAGCAGCAATGGCTGAGGAGAGAGTTGTTGCACGATAATGCTTGGGATGTGGAAACAATTTCTGGCCTCTTATTGCCCTGCATCAGATTTACCCTCTAACCCTGAAAGCGATGCAGAATGGTTACACAGGAGTCAATCGCCCATCAATACTTTAAAGAAATGGCCATTGTCATAGATGTATCTCAACAAGAACGCAGTTCTGTCATCATATCTGTCTATGTTGATTGAGGTCTGCTATGGTCTTCTGCAGATGAGGTCAGGGAGGTTTGTTTGATTTTTCCTTTGACCTCTTTTGATTTCAGTGACAGAGGGGAGCAGGAGTTATACCGATGGTAATAAAGGTAAAGTTACCATAGGACCATAGGGGTGCTGTCTCTCATTAGAAAGAGAGAGATAGAAATATGACTGGTGGCGAGTTTAACCTGAGGGTCACCATACCTCCAGCGAGGTTAAGAGGTGGAATCTTCATGGTAGCCTTAGCTGATGTGGGAATTGAACCGTCTCTTATACATGTATGCAATGAAGCTCCATCAGATTTTTCTAAAGTTCTCATTGCATGCAGCCAATCCACCTGCATTCAGGAGGTTCTTTAACCTGCATCAAAAAATAACAGATTTGCCAGATTAATGAGGACAAGGATGAGAGTTAATGAGAGAAATGCTTTGGATTCTTACTTTAATCTTGCATCAATATGACACGATTACCTCTGGGACAGGAAGCTTGGGTTAAAGACCCAAAGGTTTGAGAACATAATCCAGGTTGACAATTCAATACATTGAGAGTGCTACAGTTAGCCTTTGGAATGGCATAGTCTCTGTTTCAAGAAACTAAAGGGTTCAACCAGTGGTGTCTTAACTGGTGGTGTGGTTTTGTTTTTATTGCTGTTTGCTGGACCTGGCTGTGTCTAAACAGGCATTTATGTTTCCCTGATGCAAATTCTGAACACTTCAAAAACTCTTAATCGTTTATGAAATGCTTTGGGATGACCTGGGTTGAGTTAAGTGATATAAAAATGCAAGTTCATTCTTTCTGCCTTACGAACCCAGGATTGGAAAGCATAAAGTGGCTAATATTTTTGTGTTACCTCCTTCTGTTTGACCAGATTCAACGGGTGATCAGTCTTTAGTAATATTGGAATGTTGAGTAACATTGGCTTTCATTTTGTGTAACCCAACGTCACTGTGGCAGAATTAAAATTGAATGATCTGTTTCCAGTGCTACCTACCTGCATAACTGATTCTGTAGGTCATTGCTCACTGTTTCAGGGTATATTATAGCAGTCTGCTGTGGCAAACATCAAAGTAAAATTGTTTAATTGATACATAAATGAGTTATATACACACAAATCAATTATTACAACAGAAGCAAAATACCATGAATCACGTTATTCTGCAGTGATTTAATTACAGCAACTCCTGCAGTCCCATAGTAATCTTAGCTTTTATTGAGGTCATGGTGCAAAATTAAAACAGTCATTAGAAGTGCTTAAAAAGCTATCTTGCCAAATTGTAGGCATCCCTGGAATGCAGAACAAATGGTACCTTTACCTTGCATAGCTACACTGGCTATCATCAGTTGGACTATGTTCGGGATCTGATCATATGTATCTCAGGATGTTGTGGGAAGCTAGGGAAGAAATTGCTAATAGAGATATTTGTATCATCCACAGTGATGGCTGAGGTGTCGGAGGACTTGGAAGGTGGCTAATGTTGTGCCTTTTGTTTAAGAAAGGCTGCAATGAGAAGCCTAGGAACTATAGGCCGGAAAGTCTGACATTAGTGGTGGGTGAGTTGCTGGAGGGGATTCCAAGAGATAGGATTTACATGCATTTGGAGAGGCAGCGACTGATTAGGGATAGTCAGTGTGGTTTTGTGCGTGAGAAATTGTGTCTGTCAGACTTGATTTGAGTTTTTTGAAGAGGTGACCAAGAAGATAGATGAAGGCAGAGTGGTAGGCATTGTCTGCACTGAGTTTAGCAAGGCCTTTTGACAAGGTTCTGTGTGTTAGACTGGTTAGTAAGGTTAGAACACATGGGATTCAGGGAGAGCTTGCCAATTGGATGTAGAATTGACTTGACAGTAGGAGACAGAGGGTCCACGGCAGGGGCCATCTCCTTGGCCTTACGTTCATCCCTGGAACATGTGGGTAACAAGTTCACCTATGTCAGGCTCCTATGTATTGATTTCAGCTCCACCTTCAATACAATGATTCCAACCAAATTCATCTCCAAACTTGGAGACTTAGGACTCTGTTTCCCCCTCTGCAACTGGATCCTTGACTTCCTGGTCTGCAGACTGCAATCAGTAATGATAGGTGACAACATCTCCTCTATCATAATCTTCAACGCTGGTGCCGCACAATACTCTGCACTCATCTTCTTACTATACTCCTTATACGTTGACCGAATGGCCAAATTCAGCTCTAAATCCATTTACAAATTTGTTGATGTCACCACCATACTTGCTCAGTTCCCAAACAACAACAAGACAGAGTGCAAGAAAGAGATAGAGAGCTTAGTGGCATGGCATAAAGACACCAATTGCTCCCTCAATGTCAGCAAAATGAAGGAGCTGGTCATCGAATTCAGGAGGCAGAGTGGAGGACATGCCCTTGCCTGTATCAATGGTGCTAAAGTGGAGGTGGTTGAAAGTTTCAAGTTCCTAGGAGTAAATATCATCAACAAACTGTCTTGGTTCATCCACGTCAATGCTGCAGTCAAGAAAGCACACCAGTACCTGTCTTTCCTCAGAGGGCTAAGGAAATTTGGCATGTCCACAATGACTTACCAATAGAAAGCATCCTATCCAGAAGTACTGTACCTTGGTGTGGCAACTGCTGTGCTGTAGATCGCAAGAAATTAAGGGTGTTGTGAACACAGCCCAGTCCACTCTGAAAACCAGCCTTCCATTGACTCTTTCTACACTTCCTACCACCCTGGTTATGTGCTTTTCCCCGCTTTTCCATCCTCTTCCATTGGGCAGAATTATGAACGGGCCCCTATATTAGAGTTGATCTGCACCTTGTCTTTAGCTGTAACACTATGTTCTGCATTCTGTTCTATTAACCCGATGTACTTATGTAAGGAATAATTCATCTGGATAGCATGTAAAGCAATACTGTTAACTGTATCTTGGTACGTGACAATAATAAATCAAATCAAAGTGGTGGAGGATTGTTGTTTTGGACTGGAGGCCTGTGACCAATGGTGTTTCACAGTGCTTGGTACACAGTTATTTGTCATTTTTATATAAATGATTTAGATGTTAGTAAGTTTGGTTAGTAAGTTTGTGGATGACACCAAAATTGGTGGTATAGTGGACAGTGAAGAAGGTTATCTAAGAATTCAAAGGGATCTTGATCAATTGGGCCAATAGGTCATGGAGTGGCAGGTGACATTCAATTTAGATAATTTCAAGGTATTGCATTGTGATAAGAGGAACAAGGGCAGGCGTTATTCAGTTAATGATAGGCCCTATGTAGTGTTGTTGAACAGAGAAACCTAGGGATTCAGGTATGTAGTTCCTTGAAAGTTGCATCACAGGGTTGAGAAGAAGGCATTTGACACGCTTGCCTACATTACTCAGACCATTGAGTAAAAGAGTTGGAGTGACGTGTTGTGGTTGTACAGGACGCTCCTTGGATGCTGCCTGAACTGCTGTGCTCTTCCAGCACCACTAATCCAGAATCTGGTTTCCAGCATCTGCAGTCATTGTTTTTACCTCAGGACATTGATAAGCCCACTTTTGGAGTACAGTGTGCAGTTCTGATTGCCTTGCTATAGGAAATATATTATTAAATTGGAGAGAGTGCTGAAAAGATGTACGAGAATGTTATCGGGATTGGAGTTTTGAGTTATAAGGAGAGGCTGAATAATCCCGAACCTTACACATTGGAGTACTGGAGGTGGCAGGATGATCTAATACAGATTTATAAAATAAGGGGCACAGATAAACAAAGATCTTTTCCCTAGGGTAGAGTAGTCTCAGTAGTCCAAAACTAGAGAGCGTAGGTTTAAGGTGAGAGGAGAATGATTTGAAAGGGACCTGAGGGGGCAACCTTTTCCACACAAAGGGTGGTGCGTTGTTGGAATGAACGATCAGAAGTTATAGATGCAGGTACAGTTACAATATTTAAAAGAGATTTGGGCAGGTACACAAATAGGGGTTTAGAGGTTTCTAGGGATATAGGCCAAATGTGGGCAAATGAGACTAGTTTAATTTGGGAAGGCATGGGCAGTTAGATGGAAGAGTCTGTTTCCATGCTGTATGACTGACTCCATGGTTAGGACACTGTGGCCAAGTAGACAAATCAGCACAGCAAATCTGACACTGCCTCAAGGTGTCACTCTTCCTGTGGGCATCAAGTGTTCAGCTTGTCTGTGCCCAGCTTTAAAGTGGTTTCCCGAATGCAGGTCTTCTCTAGTCCTGAAACAAAGCTCTTTAGCTAGAAATGATGTCTGAAATTAGAATTATGTAACAATTCTCAATAAACATGTTCCTAAAACTATAAGAGTCAATCTGCAGTACATATGGAATTTAATATTAACAGAAATAGTTGAAATGCTTCAGTAAAATGAGTGCAACTTTCAGCTCTTGTGTCAAGTGATGTCAGGTAAATTAATTGGGCTGTCTTGTCAATTTAATAGAAACCAACAGACTCCGTCCAGACAGTCTATTATTCGATGTAAATTGAGAGAATTATATTGTAATTCATTATCCTTATTAACGTAGGGTACCTCTTGCAACAAGATCATCCGTGTCATGCATAACTCTCCTTTTTATTTGCTGTCCTGTACACACTTAGGTTTGAGCTTGAGACCTATTCTGCTTCAAATATTCTCTATTCCTTCTGTTATTCATGAGCCTTGTAGTTACTCGTAATTTCTTCTTTTAACTTCCTGAATGTTACACTGCTTGACTGAGTGAAATGTAATTGTCATTTTATACTCCATTTAAGCTGCTTTCCCTTTATCTGAAATTCCGATGACAGATATTGGTCTCATTGGAACTAACAATGATTGTTTTTCACTTTATCCTTACAGCCTCTTACACAGCCAGTTTATGTACAGATGAAAAATAATGTATATATTTATCTCCTGATAAGAGTGTGGAGTAGGCTACTCCATGCAGTCTCAAACAATTTCTGTATGAATACAGAATTTCAAGTCTGCTATGCTTTGTTCTCCAGATGAAATTTCTTTTTATTACTGCAGTGTCAGAATTGTTTTCGATGAATAATGTGCACAGGAACATTGGAACTTTGGAAGTTGACATGGTAGTGTGAAGAATGGTTTGGAGTGGAGGAGCTGGTATATGATTGAAATGAATGAAACAGCAATGAAGGAATATGGGACATTCATTGGTGGTAAATGGGCACCTGAAAGAGGTGGTATATATGCGCACTTTTTACGTCAAAATTGTATCACCTGCTAAAGGTACGGATCACCTATGCTGATACAAGTGTTAAACACTTTGCAAACGCAAAGGAGGAGTTAAAGGCCAGAATTAGGCATCCTATCCGAATTTAGAATGTAGCCAGTGCTGGGCTGCATGAGGCTGAACCCATAGTCTTTGACAGGACCACTGGCAAAAGACACTGAAAAGGCATTCCATTTTGTAAATATTTCAAGCCAAAGGAGCACTTTTGTAGCCCCTGTGTCTCCAAAGCCCAGCAGATAGCTGCCAGGTCTTGCTCAGCCCTCTCTTGATAGTTCCCCAACTCCTCAACCCAGGATCTATCGGAGGGTGACTGCTGGCAATGTAGAAGCTTCATATTGATGTCTGCTTCCCCAGTCTAATTTCAGGTAAAGATACATGTTCTGGTGAAGGGCTTGATTCCTGCACCCAGTGAAGTCAGCCTATCAACCTTTGCATCAACCAAGCGCTCAGGCCATACCTGACATCCGACATTGTGAGTGGTCTGATACTGCGTTAAAAAGCAATCTCAGTGTATTCTTAATGTTACTGTATTTTTGACTACACCATTTTAATCTTAATGGAATGTAATATCCATCCCAAAATCCTTTTGGGATATTTGAAAGGTTTGCTCGGGCATTGTTTTCATGTGCAGTTTGAGTTAACCCTAAACTGGTAGCCCCTGGGATTCTGAGTAGCTTTACTGATTTATTAAATGACTGAAACCCTGAGAGACTAAGAAGTAATCAGAGCAATATTGTTGGGCTGAATTGGTATAACGGGACAACTTATAGATGAAAAGGAATAGATAACCTCATTTTTGCTATACGTGTCCTTAACAAGGCCCTTGGAGAGTGAAAACTAATTCATATCCAGTGACAATAGCACCCGATAAACACTCTGAAACTGAACTCAATTAACCACCATTCACCACTTAATTTCTGAGAATTGGACTTGCATTTTAAGAAGTTGCAAGATTGAAAGTTACATTTTAATTAGTTTGGAGTGCCCTATTGTGTAAATAATTTAGTCTCACTTTGAAGACTATAATATGCAGTTATACTTTATCATGGTAAAGTCTGCAGGGTGTAACTCAAGTCAGCATTTGCAATGAAGATTGGTACCAAAAGCAAACAGTTTTTAAGGTGACAGGAGCCCTAAAATAATGTTTAACCATGAGGTGAATGCATTCAAGCTCAGCCCTAAAGGATTACATTGGGCGAACACTGCTCTTGTCTAGCACTTATAAATTCAAAGGGCACCTTTTTTTATTGTCAAAGAATATTCTTGTGAAACTGTTTCCTGCAATCACATGATGCAATGAAATAACTTGCATCATGTCTTTACATACGACATAATTGAGCTGAAACTTGCATTTTTCTTTTTCACTAGGTCCGAGGTACGCCGAGTTTTTTTTAAAAAGTAATTTATGCTGTGAGCCCTCTCAAGTACTCCCACTGTATCTGACCAAACTCTCCTCAATAATTATCCCTACCACACCCCTACGATGTCTCTCAGGCCTGATTTCCACCCCACCTTACCATGTGCTGGTCCTGGGACAACGAGCTATTATTATGGACTAGCCCAGACCACAACTTTGCAATTTGTTTCGGTAAGTGTACAGTGAAAATTACCTGGAGTACGTCAGGTTGACTCCCCGGATTTAAAACAGACAAAAATTTATTCACAAAATTACGGAATGCAACACAAAGAACAGAATAAAGAACATCTACAGAACTTAGACTATACCAAACTAGACTTAATTATGCTGTTCTGAGTATAAACACCAGTCCCAATAAACAAACCCTTTAAACACAGAGCAAGAAATGAAACAAAGGCTCACAGGTTGAAGTTAGAAGGGCAGAAGGAGAGAGAGTCTAGCAGTCTGCTTCCACACAGCTCTATAGCTGAACTCCTCACAACACTCCAGTTTCTAGGACTGACCACTCCCCTTTCATTATACAGGTCACTTCTAAAGCATAAGCTTTGGCCTAAAATCTCATATATTTACGTATAAACAAAAGGAGAAAGTGAGGACTGCAGATGCTGGAGATCAGAGCTGAAAATGTGTTGCTGGAAAAGCGCAGCAGGTCAGGCAGCATCCAAGGAGCAGGAGAATCGACATTTCGGGCATAAGCCTTCCTGAAGAAGGGCTTATGCCCAAAACCTACTGCGAATCCTCTTACAAGGATGCCTTCCTTGAAGAAGCTCTCTGCCTCTCACTCTCTGCTCATTCCTGAAGAAGGGCATGTGCCCGAAACGTCGAATCTTCTGTTCCCTAGATGCTGCCTGACCTGCTGTGCTGTTCCAGCAATAAAGTTTCAGCTTTGATCTCCAGCGTCTGCAGACCTCACTTTCTCCTCCTTATGCCCGAAACGTTGATTCTCCTGTTCCTTGGTTGCTGCCTGACCTACTGCGCTTTTCCAGCAACACATTTTCAGGTATAAACAAAAGGGCCTTTCATCTCTGTACCAAACCAGTCGATTCGGAGCCTGAGTGGTTTACGACCCCTCTGAAACAAGTCAAGCACACAGTATCCTTGAGAAAAGGACCAATTTTTTGACACTAATTAATGGATTTCAATCAAAAGACCAGCATCTTTTGTGTTCAGGCCACCTTTATATGCCATACAGCCTGTCAAGCAGTGTCAGTCTTGAACTGCCCTGCATGCTTCCTGACATTTGCCCCCGATATAACCAGTAGGGAGAGATTGGTGCCCTGCTTTGTGAGTAGGTCGGTTCAGCTGGATGGAATGGTACACAGGCGAGATTTCCTGTTCCCCCAGAACCAGTGGTGAATGCCCTGCCAGTCTGCTCCAAGGTTGCCTTCTGGGTATGTGCAGACACAGCCATCTGAAGAGAGCTCAGCTCTTGGAAGAAGGTCAATGTCCTTCTCCACTCTAAGGTCTGCCATCTTTTCTTGCTTGGAGAAAGTGAGGTCTGCAGATGCTGGAGATCAGAGCTGAAAATGTGTTGCTGGAACGTCGATTCTCCTGTTCCCTGGATGCTGCCTGACCTGCTGCGCTGTTTCAGCAACACATTTTCAGCATCTTTTCTTTCTTAACTCACATTCACTCTGGACCCACCTCCTGTTAAGGTTCATACACTACTATTTTGAGCATTGCTTGCAACATCATCTAAACTCCACCAGTTTCCCCACATCCTGCGTGTGTTCTGCACTGCTGGCACAGAAAATATTAGCTATGCCACCTACATTCATTTCCCTCAATATTTGCATGTCTCATTCCAGGGGGAAAATATTCCACAAAAACTTGGTAAGATGCTGCTCATTATGAAGGAGAGTAATAGGGTTAAGAAATAGTTATACAGCTTAAAAAAAAGGCTCTTCAGCCAACTATACCAACCAATAAATACCAAACTGCATTAGTCCCATTTACCTGCATTTGGTCCATAGCCTACTGTGATCTGACATTTTAAGTACTCATCCAGATGCTGCTTAAATTCTGTAAGAATACTTGCCTCCACCTCCCTGTCTTACAGCAAGTTCCATATATCTACCACCTTTTTTCCTTGGATCTTCTCCAAACCACTTACTCCTCATCTTAAACTTAAACTTGATTTTTTTTCCATAGATACTACCAGACCTCCTGAGTTTTTCCATCAGCTTCTGTTTGTATTCTTGTTTTTCCTTCTGATTTCCATCATCTGGGGTTCTTTCAGGTTTTTTTTTCCCCCAGTTTAAACTTATTGCTCTATGGTCTTAGACACATCTGTCATAGGAAAGAGATCCTCACTACCTCTGTCTTGACTACTTGTAATTTTGTATATCTCAATCAGATTCCCCCCTCCACATCTCCCAGCCTCCTCTGCTCCAAGGAAAACAGATCCAGCCTATCTAGTCTCTCCTCAGAACAGAGAGTTTTCAACCCAGGCAACATCCTGGTGAATTGACTGTGCATCCTCTCCAGTGCAGTGACATCCTTCCAATACTGTGAAGACCAGAACTGTACACCATATTCAATCAGTGGCCTAAACAAGGTTTTATAAAGTTGTTAGAAGATTTCCTTGCTCCTATATTCTATGTCCCAGCTAATGAAGGCAAGCATCCCCATATGCAGCCTTCACCACCCTATATACCTGTGCTGACACCAGCAGGGATCGATGCACTTGTACACCAGGTTCATTTGTTCCTCACTACTCCCTAAGGAATTACCGAACATTGTATATATCCTTGCTTATTAGATGTCCCTCAATGTAACATCTTGCACTTATCAGGTTTAAATTCCACCTACTGTTACTCTTCCCAATTGAGCAGGTCATAAACTCATTCAGGATGATCAATATCAGAATATAGCCTGAATCCATCCTTGTCACTATCAACAATAGTGGCGATTTTAGTGTTGCCTGCAAATTTCCTAATTCAACATTCTGCATTCATGCATTCATCCCATTCATCCCATTCTGCATTCATGTCCAAGTTATTAACAAACAGTGAGGGTCCCAGCATCAGTCTGTGGTATACTATTGGTCACAGGCTTTCAATTAAAAGAGCAACCCTCCACCACCATCCTTTGCCATCACCCTATTTGCAAGCCAATTTTGAATCCATATTGCCAACTTGCCTTGCATCCTATTGGCTGTCACATTTTGGACCAGCCTTCCATGTGGGACCTTGTCAAAGTTCATGTAAACCACATCCACTGCATTACCCTCATTGATGTATTTAGTCACCTTTTTAAAATAAAACTCAATCAAATTACTCAGATGGGATCTCCTAATAATAAGTCCATACAGATTATTCCTGATCAATCTCTGCCTTTCTAAGTATCGATTAATCCTGACCTTCAGATTTTGTTTTTTCCAATAATTTCCAGACCACTGATGTCAGACTAATTGGTCTGTAATTACCTGGGACTATCCCTGCTGCCCTCCTTGAACAAAGGAACCACATTAGCTATCCTCCAGTCATCTGGCACTTCACCTGTGGTCAGCAAAGTATTAAATATATCCGTCAGCATCCCAGCAATCTCCTCTCTTCCATCGGTAGCAGATAATTTGGCCATTATATATGATAGAGCGTGTACTTCAAGGTAGTTGAAGTCCTCGGTGTCTAGGCATTGTGCTATATTATATTGTTACATAATGATCTTATGTTGCCATTTAATCGTACTTATGGAAATGAACTGCTATCGCATTGGACTTTCAGTGAGGTATTTTGGCCCACTGCTCCAAAAACATCATGATCCAACTGGCTTTCAGTTCATTAATCAATTGACTAGTTGAAGAATAACACCACCTTGTTGTCAGGCTTGTACCTGCTGTTCTCTCGTGATAAAGTATTATTTGCTAGATAATGTTCTGGTAGTCAGGCATTATATGGAGTTACAGCGAATTTACAGCTTGGAAACAGGCCAAGTGACCCAACTGGCCTATGTTGGTGCTTATGCTGACATGCCCTACTTCGATTTAACCCAATCAGCCAATCCATCTTTTTCTTTTGAGTGTCGTTTTTACATTTGCACTGTTCTCATGAGCTACTCACAATATTAACACACTCAATTTTTAAAAAAATACCTTGTTTCCAAATTCTTCCTTAGCTACACCCCACCTTTTTGAATTTTCTCCATTGCCTCCATATCCTTTTCATAAAGACCGAGGTATGTACAGTACTTTTAAGTATATTGAAGAATTTGGGATGTTTGGTGCCAAGTCTAAATGCTGTAAAGGTTTAATTGGTTGCTATCAGCTCATAATTCAATAAGTGGCTTTTGTAGTTTATATTCCAAACCTGGGTGCCTCTCCCATTTAACTTGAATATTATTGTGTCCTTCACAGTCAAATGCTGGAAGACATTAAATAGAAAAGAGGTACAGTCCCATCCAAATTGTGATGTGCTAATTTGCGGAGATATTGAATTTGCTGTTTTGATCATACCAGAACTCCCAGTCGAACTCCCTTTCAACCCAGTTCTCTGAATAATTTGAGAAGTCCAATGAAAGGCACTGTTATTGAGGCCACCGATGTGCATAGCTATATGCACATATGGACAATAAGGACTCTGGTCATTATGGATAGAATGAAGACCCACATTACACACATCATCTCATAAACTATATTAATCATTGCTCGCATTGTACATTCAGTAGAGAAGAGATTTTGCTTTTCATAACATTCACATTTTGCTTTTGGCTGAGCCTATTCTCTATCCCTGTCCTTTATCTAATCCAGATTAAATTGATTGTTCATGTCCAGAATCATTCAGCATTATTTCCCTTTGAATGGTCAGCTATCAGCCGCTCTCAAAATTCTTGCTTGTGTCACTTTACATTGTCATACTGCCCTAAACAAAAGCCAAAGCTGGTGATCTATTATTGTCAGGTTCATAGTAAGTCCTGAAACACTACCAGTAGTTCTTAATGCCACTGTATCTCTCTATGTTCTGTGGGTTAAAAACTGTTCAGGCTTTATTGATGCATTTCTTAATGCATTCATTCATATGGAAGATGCCATCAGTGACAACTTGAATTGGTACAGCACCTTTTGAGCACTTCAAAGGAGTAATAAACAACTGAAAATGACACCAAGCTAAAAGAGACACTTGGTCAAAGGGTTACTCATTAAGGAGCTTAAAGGGAAAGGAAAAGAGAGAGGTTAAAGGTTTATGAAGGGAATATCAAAGTTTGGGACTTAGCAGCTAATGGAATGGCTGTCAGTAATGCAATGTAGTAAGTCAGGCATGTGCAAGAGGCCAAAATTGGAAGAAAGTAGCCTCAGGATTGTAGGGATGTAGATTTTAGAGGTAGGGAAGTGAGAAGGATTTGAACACAGGGATGAGATGTTGCTGGACCTGTATTGAGAAAGAGCATCCAGTGTGTCATCCTCCTCTCTGTGACTCCGTGGCTTAGAAGTGCTATTAATTTGCATTATTGTCCAAATAACTGATGGAGTTTCAAAATCTCGACACTAGAAATGGAAAAGAAAACAACTGAGAGATTCTGTTTAGTGTCCAGACATCTCAAAGGCATTTCGGAATATGGAGTTCAATTCAAATGAGTGCAGTCAACTTCAGAGATAGGTTGGAGTTAAGAGTATAAACCATCTTGGTTTGGTGCAGAACATTCAATACTGGGATTTAAAGGATCAACCATTTGGCAGGTAATTATATGCAATCGGAGCTGCAACAGAAACCCTTGTGATGTGGACATTTGAATTAATGTTTCAAAGATATCAATATGCAAGGCAGCAGGAACTGCTCAGATCATTGTACTACCATTGTATTGTTCTGTTTGCCAACATGTTAATATGACATCAGCTTGCTCTATCTCAAGCAATGTATACATTTAACAAACATCAAGTGATTCTCTATACTACTGTATTGCTACTGTCTAACATTCCCAGTATTTAGTATGGTTCTTTGATGAAAATAAAGAATGAAAAGTCGACACCAAAAGGTATATTCATTGTTGGCAGGGTTAAATATTATCCCAAACTATCTTTAGCAGTAAGTAGTATTTCTTTAAATCAAATCAAGGCTTGACAGCATTGATCAACTTTGTAAGCCATAAGTACTTTTTTTCAAATGACCTGGTATTGTTAGAATTTCTCAGAAGATTGTATTTTGCCAAAATACCTCTGCTTCTGTTTCCTCAGCAATTAAATGGCTTTGAATCAGAAAGTAAATGAATTTGATTCTGCCAGTGGGAATCAGTTAATTCTTATGTTTTTTCTGTATTTTTGTTTGTGGACTGAAATGGGAAAAGGACTCCTTTAATAATCAAGGATTAATGCACTTTTTAAAAGTAAGTAACCTGACAGTAAGTTCTCTTTATAAAGCTGCTTGTTCAAGCAGTATGGAAGCTTAGTTAGACTAGTTGGAGTCAGGGTGCTGTGTATGATTGGAACTTTGAGACTGGCAACAAGTTGCTCAATGGTCTGTGGACTAGTGACCAGCTATGAATGGTGAAGACCTTCTGCCTACTAACAGCAATGTGAATACCTCCCAGGTGAATAAACAGTTTAGGGAGGGTGTGAATGAGATGAGCCAAAGCCTTCAGATCTCAGCTGTCTGTTCACTGAAGTAAAAACCACCTTTAAACCTGAAGAAAGCCAGTTTATTTTTCTCTCCGCAGTTGCTGTGTTAGCTGTGGCTCTTAACCAGTAAGTCATAAACTTTGAGTATGAACCAGCTGCCCAGTAACTTCTACAAGTAAGTGAATGTATCTGGATGAGGAAGACCAAGAAGCAGCATTCTGCTTCGCAAAAGAGATCATCTCAGCAAACCTTGTGAATAGGCACCACTGAACTGCCTTCCCACTCTTCCCTCAGCCCATTACACCGTTTTTTTTAATCCTATCAGTGTCTATCTTACTATGTAGAAGGAGTTTATGAGGGGTTAGAGTTTTAACCAGTAGAGTTATATCTTCATAATTTATAATGTTTATTTGTCTCTCAGATCTATTTATTAGTAATAAATAGTCATTCTTGTTAAGTACAGAAACCTGGTCCGTACTTTCTGGCAAACTGAGTCTAAAGGAAAATAAATTGGGGAATTCTGTGTGCTTTTACAAGATCTTTATCTTTTGTGACAACTGGTAAAGCAAAACTTGATTTCCAGTACAATACCATAGAATAGCTTAGTGCATACAACAATGAGGTAAATGATTTTAACTTAGAATCAGGAGCATCCCTGTGAGATTTAAATTTCTCTGCTGTATAAATTAGGCAATGTATTGGTTGCTGCCATATCAATATCCCTTTTCACAAAACATTCTTCACCAGCATCCCTGCCACCATGAGGAGCCTACTATAGAAGAACAGGCTTGATCTAATTTCATGGGCTGCAGTTCTCTGAAAAGGATAGGGAGTTGGATATGGACAGTATCAGGATAGCTGAGAACTGGAATGGGGTAAGTGTGTGTGAACTATTACTGAGAATCATTGCCTGCTTTCTACTGACAGTCCCATTTTGATGAATAAGATTAGATCCTAACCATCAGTCAACCTGACTCAGTGGATTTCTTGCTTACCTCTGAAGCTCATAAGGTCTTGGAATCAATTACTACTGCAGAGACTTCAATGCAAAGTCTATGCCAACTCTTCACAGATGCACACTGCACTGTCGCTGCTGTCTTCACTGCCACTCCCTTGTTAGTGCTGTCTTCACTCACTACCATTGCATTGTTTGTTCTGTATTTTGGATGAGATTTTAATCTGAGCTGTGTTTTTCTTGTCTGCTGCTTTCATTGAGGAAAGGAATTTGGATGTAATGTTAACAACTTAGAACTTATCTTGTTTTGTGTGCGTCATTAGAAATTGGAAATTGCACCTCTGCAATCTTCTATTCTCAGCTTTCATCTTGATATCTAATTCTCTGAAGGAGCTGTCGCAATCTTTACATGTGAGCACCAAGATTAATGAGATTTTCCTGATGGTGACACTGTTGAGTCAGGGCTCGGTCCAGCAGTCAAACATCATGCTGCATCTGTTTTTGTCTTTCCCAGATTAGATTCATGCAGGAATGGCTTGGTTTGCAGAACATATTAAATTTCACCACTCATTCCATCAAGCTGCCTCTTCAAACAAAAATGTTACAATTTCTCATAGGAATGTGAGACTGCAGTCATCAAATCAAAGTGGAAAAAAGCTCTGTTTCAGTACCTCTACGACCTATTTTGGTGATGTCATTTCAGTTGTATATTGAGTTCTGGATGTTAGCATTTGACCACAGATGTAACAACTTTTAATCTTACCAGGCATTTTATTTAGCACCTGTGGAGATGTCAAAGCTCCTTACAGACTATTCAATGTGTTTTGAAATGTAATCACTGTTGGAATATAAAAAAGTGTAGCAAAGACCCATCAACTGCAATGCAACCATGACCAGTTCATCTGGTTCAGATAGTGCTGGGTGAGGGATAAATGTGGAACTCTCTTGTAGTTCTTCAGCTTGTGTCATATTGGATCAATGTGGTCACCTGTTGTAAATCACAGGAGGCAAAGCCATGTTTAAAGCAGGGAGCAGTGCGAGAGCTGATGGAACAGAGACAAAGTGGGTTGAAGGAAATTGACATGAGGTAGTTGTGGGGGCTGGCATGTGAGCCAGATGGGGTGGGTGTGTGAGGATGCCAGGCTTTGGCCTAGAATTGCATCCTTTTTTCAGTTGTGGTTGATTCCTCTTTCTTGCTCGCCATGTTAACCGCAGTATCTGGTAATGAACCAGCTCAAACTGATCATGAGAACTTTCATTGCTTACATTAGCCATATACTTCATAAGTGAGTGCAAGACTGTATGTTCACTTTATCACTCAACTAGTTACATTGACGCCAGGAAATTCCTCAATTAGATTCTAGCCTACAGCTAGTTCCTGGTTATGGTATTCTAGTATACATTAGTGAGCCCCCACTTTGAAATTTGTCCAGTTGACAAATGACTATGTATCCCTCTTTGTGAAAGCAACTAAATTCCTTAACAAGAAATTAAATTTCTTCTCATCTTTGCCCTAAAAGGGAAACCTATTATTCTTGAACTTTGTCCCCTAGTTCTAGTCTTCCCTTCAAGAGGAAATACCCTCTCCTTAGTCACCCTATCCAGTGCCCTCAGGATAATTTATGTTTCAAGAAGATCACCTCTCATTCTCCAAAGCCGCAAAGAGTTTATGCCCAACTTCCAAAACTCTCTTCAAAGGCTAACCCCTTTATCCCAGGAATGGGTCAAGTGATGCCAGCAGCGCAGGTTCAATTCCCTCACTGGCTGAGATTACCATAGAGATCCCACATTCTCCATCTCACCTGAGGTGTGGTGACCCTCAGCTTAAACCACCACCAGTTCTCTCTCTCTAATGAGAGAGATAGACCGTTAGGACAATGGAAACTTTATTCCACATTTTATCTTTACTACTATTCTGCTACCTGGTTTCCCAGTTTAGTTTTACTAGCTCTGTCATCAAATCCTTATAGTTACTTTAGTTCACGTCTAAAAGATCGATATGATGCACACTTTTCCACTTCAAATTAATGTAAAATTCTATCAACTTGTGATTGCTATCATCTACAGATTCCTTACAGTGAGATTATTGATTAACTCTGTCTTTTTGTTTGTTACGAAGTCTAGCCTGTTCACTGGTTGATTCCAGAATGTACTGCTCTAAGAAATGGTTCTGAATGCATTCTCTGAATTTATTTTCTAGGCTGCCTTGACCGATCTGATTTGCCCAGTCTACATGTAGATTTAAGGAGAAAGTGAGGTCTGCAGATGCTGGAGATCAGAGCTGAAAATGTGTTGCTGGAAAAGCGCAGCAGGTCAGGCAGCATCCAGAGAACCGGAGAATCGACGTTTCAGGCATAAGCCCTTCTTCCTGTTCTTTGGATGCTGCCTGACATGTGCTTCTCCAGCAACACATTTTCAGCTACATGTAGATTTAGGTCACCCGTGATTATTGTGGCGCTTTTGTTACATATCCCATTTGTTTCCTCCTGTGCGCTCTGTCCAACAGTGTATCTATTCATAAAAATGATCTCTCAACTTTTCTATTTCTTGTCTCCACCTAAAATGAGTTTACATCTTGCCCTTTCAAGCTAAGGTCATCCCTCTCAACTGGAGTAATAACATCCTTAATCAAAGTAACTTTCTTACCACCTTTTTTCTGGTTCCTATCTTGTCAAAACGTTAAATATTTGTTAATATTCAAGTCCCAGCCATGATCACCTTAAAGCCACGTCTCTTGATGGCTATCAAATTATGCATATCTATTTCTATTTAATGTGGTTATAAGTCCAAAACTTTGATTATTCTTGTATATATAACACTGAAGAGACTAATATTAAAAATAGCAAAAAGCAGATTTGAAACTAGCTAGCATCGCGAAAATAGAAAATAAATGCAAAGTAGCAGGAAAAATTTGAATAATTTCTGTCTCAAAGTTCAGGGGAAGAATTATTAAGTATTCAAGATCTTGAGAAACAAAGAAATTGAACTCCAATAATATGATTGAGATTGGAGCAACCGGAGGTTCTGAGCTCAAGTTTAAGAGGGAAGGTTCCCACTTTAGATTCGTTACATTATGCACGGACTGTGACTACTCATGGAGTCAGAGTCGAGAGTGTGGTGCTGGAAAAGCACCGCAGGTCAGGCAGTATCTGAAGAACAGGATAATCGACCTTTAGGACATAAGCCCTTCATCAAGATTCCAGTTGTGCTTTTCTAGCACCATACTCTCGACTCTGATCTCCAGCATCTGCAGTCCTGACTTTCTCCTACTCATGGAGTCAGTTTGATAAAATATTCACAAATGTTTAATAGGCATTTGAGGCGTGGTCGATTGAGGGGCTTTTTTTGGGACCTGCAAACTGCATTCAAATTATCCACAAGCCTAAATTTCCCATCCTAAATGCCTTAGCTGACCCATCTTCCATATCACTTTACATGATTCTTTTTAATCTATGCACAAACTACTTCTTTGCTTTTAGTAAGTGTTTGTGAAATAAAATATTCTGCAGCAGCAGATTGCAGAAAGCAAATAGTAGCCCTCTCCATCAACATCCTGTCAATTCTGTCCAATTACAAGCTGCAAAATTCAAAGATCATAGTTCCACAGCAGCAGGAGCTCTGCTCAAACACTGATGATCAACATCAGGTGCCAAACCCGGTTCCCTGCCAGAATATCTACTGTGGCACTAACTCAAAACACCTCACTTTACACTAATATGAACAAGCAGTACAAAAATGTTTATTTTGCTTAAAAAAGATTTGGATTTCAGGATTCTAGATGAATTTATGGAATGTTAATTGTTTTAACATTTAGCATTGCTATCTACAGTCCATCTGAGCTTGCAGTAGTAGCAGCTGAGAGGTTTGTCTTTAAAAAAAAGCACCATTGTTTATTTAGTTATATTTATTTTTCCGAGAATGTTTAAGGAGCTGCGTATGTCCAGAGATTTTGAAGATAGTAATTGTCTTGACAAATGTCTTAAGAGGGACTGGAATGACTTGTGTGTTTTTTCCCAATCTGATCTCCGATTTAATCTCCCTCCTACCTGATCCTAACTGGAATATGTATTTATACTAATTATTAACTTTTAGAAGTGAAACAGCAACAGGATAAAGCAGCTTCCACACTAAAATTTAGAGCAAAATTCATCATGAGCAGCTGTTCAGATGACCTAATGTTTTTATTTTCATTTCGTGCATATGATTTAAAATGTAAGACTCTTCTGTGGCAATGCTTATGATAACCCGATGATTATTACCAGTAGAGGGAGTTTAACGTATGGTGAGATATTGTACTAAAGTAGGTGCTTTAAAGGCCATAAAGTACAGTGAAGAAAATAAGGACTAAGATTATTTAGATCTCATTTCTGAAAGAGAAATTTGCATTTTAAAGCATGCCCAAGTTTCAGGCTGTAACTCATTCGAAAGAAATTTACAATTATTTTCAACCCAGCGTTGATTTTTGATTTGATTTCTTGTAGTCACGTATACCTCAGTACAATGAAAAACTTTGTTTGCGAGCAGTGTAGGCAGATCATAGCAAACAAGGACATACAGATCATAGGGTGCTCAGACAGAGCAAGGCCTACAAGGTCATATTGTACAGGAGATGCATAAATCAAGATCAACATTATTTGAAGTTAGTTTATTTATCAGTCTACTAACAGCAGGGAAGGAACCTGATGGTGCATGTGTTCAAGTTTCTGTATCTTCTGCCTGACAGAAGACGTTGTAGGCGAACATTACCAAAGTGGGGAGGGGTCTTTGATGACGTTGGCAGCCTTTCCTGGCGTGGGAAGTGCAAATGGAGCCCATGGAAGGGAGATTAGCTTCCTTGATAGTCTGGGCTGTGCACACAACTTTCAGTAGTTTTTTTTACAGTCCTGGGCAGAGCAGTTCCTATACCAGGCCGTTATTGCACCCAGATAGTATGCTGCCTATGGTACATCTGCAAATATTTGTGAGGGTCCTTATGGACATACCAAATTTCCTAAGCTGCCTGAGAAAGAATAAGCATTGTTATGCCTTCTTGACAATTGCATCTACGTGAGAAGTCCAGGTTGTCAGTTATTGTCACTCCTAGGAATTTGTGAACTTGTGAAAGGTGAACACAGGAACAGGAGTATGGAATTGGTGCTTTCATCCATTTAGTTACATTTTGGTTGATTTCTACCTTAATGATATCTAGCTGCCTCAGTTACATAATCTGAAATGCCCCTGCTTAACAAAACTATAATAGCTTTAATTTTACATTTTCTATTGATTCCTGGCTCAACAAGGTTTTTAGGGAGCAATCCAGATTTCCACAATTCTTTGTGAAGAAATTCTTCCCAGCATTCTCTTTGAATAATCTAATTAGGTCTTATTTAAATCTAGATCTAATTTAAGCTTCTGTCCACTAGAGGAACTTGTTTCTCCAACTATCCTAGAGGTACAATTACAATATTTAAAAGGCATCTGGATGGGCATATGAATAGCAAGGGTTTAGAGAGATGTAGACCAAATGCTGGCAAATGGGACTAGGTCATGTTGGGATGTCTGGTGTAGATAAGTTGAACCAAAGAGTCTGTTTTTGTACTGTATTTCTCTATGACTTTAAGGCCTTCAAACATCTTAAAACATTAAATAATCCCTTGATCTTTTATGCCAAAGGTAATATAAACCTAGTCTTAACAGCATGTCCTCTTAATTTAGAGTTTTTAGCCCCTGCTTGTAACATGCTGATGAATCATCACTTCACCCTCTCCAAGCCCAATATATTTGTTTCCCTGAGGTGTGGTGTCCAGAACTAAATGCAGTAGTCCATTTGAGTGTATAAACCCTAAACATTTTTATAATAGAAACTTGATGTTGTTACCGAAGTATAAAGGCTACATGAACTTTTTGCTTTAATCTATCATTGGTAGACCCAGATTGGATGATCTCACATTCTTACACCCTGAACTTCAGCTGCCACAGTTTTGACCATTCACAATACCCATCAGTGTCTCTTTACCACTTTCTGCATCTATCTACACTACTTGCTCTGTCACCTAATTTAGTATAATCAGGAAACTTGGATATACAGATCTCTTTCCTTTCCACTAAATAATTGATAAATATTGTTTAAAATCTATGTACCTAGTATACATCCTTGGGAAAAGGGGGTCAGGACTAATTACATCTTTCCAATGCATACTGATTTTTTGAGTAGACTGTTTGGTATTACTCTGTCAATTCAGGATCCATGTGTTACATTTCCATGAAAGAAGATGGACCTTCATTCTTTTTAGCTTCATTGTTTCTAATTTTTTTTAAAAATTGTATCCAGTAACTGAATTTTCAAGCTATCTCTCCTTTTTATGGACTCCTCGTCTTCCTATCCACTTCTAAGGGTCTGAGATCAAGTTGCAACACCGTCAGAAAGCAATACAAAATGTTCCTGCTGCATTCCACTTTCTTTTACCTTCCACTATCTTTGAACCAACTCGGTCATTTCCAAAGATAAAATAAATCCCTTCTACAGGGATTTGTTTCACTGCTCCAATTGCAACTTCTCCATTGACTAAGTCCCTCTTTAATCCAACTCTCTGGGTTAGTTTGCAACCTCTGTGTATACCTCAATTAACATTTTGTCTTTCATTAATCCCATTGCAAGATAAATTGTATCATCATCTAATATCAATGACTGACTTGTTTAAATGTCTTTGTGTCTTTGTTGGTGTACCTCTTTGATTTGTAGCATAAAGAAATGCCTTTCCTTTTGAGATAAAATCTTTAGGACGTCCAGTGGTCTGATTCTTTTTATTGCTATTGAAAGAAGAATTCTGTTGCCTCCCAGTTATCTCTCTCCTCTTAGTACATTCTAATGAACATGTTCTCTTTTCACTACGCCACAGGAAGTCACAAGCAAGTTCCGTGTGACAAATCCTATCTGTTGAATAGCAGGCTTTGAGCTACCACCATGGGAGTGGTCCTAATGAACACTGTACAGGGCAAGCAAGGGTTCCTATGCCACCAACCACTGGGGCCTCACTATAAACTCCTTATACTTGTGGTGCCATACAAATAATGCTGCATATTACTGAGGAATCCCTTGTACACACTAATCACCTATAACTCAGCCGCATGGGGAGACTATCACTGAGCTCCGAGATTTCCAATCACAGAACAAAATCAAACACCAATTGTAGGATACCAAGTGCAATTCTTCTGATACAACATAGTGGGCTGTGCTCTTTGCAGATTGTCCCTATTTGTATCTATGTTCAGCCCAACTCATTTAGCATAATTCATGGATAGAGGCTGTTCAGTTACATCTTTACAATTACATTTTGGGGAATTTCAAGATACTAGAGTCAGCAGGTGCATTATAAAATTACTGCAAGCCACTGCCAATTTCTGCTCAAACTTGTCTGGGGACATCTCTCATACCTACCTCCATGTTTGAACTCCACCCACACTCCGCAAAATTAAAATCCCCATTATGTTCCAAAATCCTCACCTGCCAAGCCCCCCAGCATGCCCTGGCCTCCTCACAACTGGCAGGAAGCAAGTAGAAACTCACTTAACGTCTGCAGCTCAAGGGAGGCCCAAAGTTGAAAGTATTCTCAGCTTTTTGCTCTAGCTTCAGTCATGCAGCTTAGTCACGCACAATCTTCGCATCTTTTTGATGCAGTCTTGAGGTTTGAACTATTCCCAGGCTGCACTCACTGCTTTGACACCTATATTCTTCTGAGTTCCACTGTTATATTAGTCAAGGCGTTCTGTAGGTATTTACTTTAGAGACAGGAATTGCTGAAAAGATTTAAAATGAATATTGAAGAGGAAAATGAATATTGTGCAGAGAAAGGCAAACAATATTTAATTTTTATTTTAAACTCAAATGTTTTCCTTGCTGACCTTTCTTTGCAAAAAAGCAGTTCTCACTTCTTCCAAATAAATAACATTTCTTCAGGATGATTTACTTCATGAATCATTTTTATCATGAGAGTCACTGTGAAGGATATATTTGAACTCTGTAACTCATGGATTTAATTGCTGCCTGCAGCAGGACCCCTTGCTTTTTATTGTAATTTCTCCTCTTCCTTTCTCAATTGCTTTGTAGGATCTATTGCCTGTGGCTGATGTGGAAACACATTACAAAGCAAGATGGACAATAGGGTGGGTTGCTTGCTGCTGCTGCACACTAAAGGCACTGTCAGGTTGTGCACTGCCACTCTATTGTACTTTAATTTAATGACTGGTTTCTCAGGATGAATGATTTGTCTCTTTCTCTCTATGTGGGTTCATGCATGTTCATTCAGATGAGAGATGCCAGTGCTGGAAATGAAACACTTCTCCCCTTCATACTTGGAACCTCCAGTGCTCTCAGGTTGGATAGAACAGAACTAATCTTGCTCTTTAAAATTTCTGTCACAACATGCCTCCACAGACGTTAGTCAGAGTTGTACCGCAAAATTTTAAGACCTCACCCTCCCAGTAAAGCTAAGCTGTACCCTTATTCAGCTCTCAGCTGGCCTTCTGATTATAATGGATTCTGTGATTGTGAAAATTAACTTTTACAATGACAGATTTTACAATGCTGACGTATCTAGTTCTAGCACATTGGATTCAGTGACTTTGTGTATATGAAGATCACTCTCGGAAATAGCATAAGAACATGCATTTATATTGCACACGAATGTCAAAAACCAAACATAACTGTGATTTTTGTAGCTCAGGTTATGGTTCAGGTTGTAAGTTTGCTCACTGAGCTGGAAGATTTGTTCTCGGACGTTTCGTCACCATGTTGGGTAACGTCAATGAGCCTCCGTTGAAGCACTGGTATTCAGTCCTGCTTTCTTCTTGTCATTGTCTGTGTGTAAGGGTATTAGTGATAGTTAGTCGTGTCTTTTGGTGGCTAATTGGTGTTTGTGTATCCTGGCGGCTAGTTTCCTGCCAGTCTATCCTATGTAATATTTTTTGCAGTCCTTGCAGGGTATTTTGTATATGAAAGCTGAAGGATCCAATATACCCCATTGTTACGGATTACCAAAGGTACACAAGCCAGGGGTCCCCCTCAGACCCATAGTCTCACCTCCCAGCAGACCGACTCACAGGCTAGCAAAGGAACTTCAACGCAAACTGAAATACCTAGTAGAAGACTCTCACCATTCCATCCACTCCACCCAGGAATTCCTGAACATCATCAAAGACACCAAGGTGGAGGACGACGCGGTCATGATTTCCTTCGATGGCCCTATTCACATCAATAAATATCACCCTGGCCAAAGAAACACTAGTCACAGTACTAGACAAACCAAGGACACAAACACCTGCCAGCACCTATTCCATCTACAAGGACAGCATCTTTAGACTAGTAGACCTGTGCCTCACAACCCACTTCACCTTCAATGACCAGACCTACAAACAAAGCAATAGAACACCCATGGGATCACCAACATCAGGATTCTTGGCAGAAGCAGTTATGCAGAGGTTGGAGCGAGCAGCCTTTGTCACAAACCAGCCGAAGCTTTGGATCTACTATGTGGATGACACCTTTGTCACCATGAAATAAAACAAACTAGAAGAAACCCACAAACATATAAACAACATCCTTACTGGTATAAAGTTCACCAAAGAGGAAGAGAACAACAACATACTCCCTTTCCTACATCACAGTAGAACGAAAAGTCAATGGAGAGCTGCAGACCAGTGTCTACAGAAAAGTGACACACACAGACCAGACACTCAACTACAGGAGCATTCATCTCAACATCCACAAATGGAGCTGCATCAGGACATTATTTAACGGGCCATAACACACTGCAGCACCCAGAACTGCGAGATGCCGAAGAAAAACACGTATACAATGTATTCAAGAACAACAGGCAGCAGATAAGCACAGTCCACCAATTCTACATGACAAACCTAAACAATTTACAACCTGCCCAGAGACTCTAGCCACACTACCACACATTAAAGACATCACAGAGATGATGACTAGACTACTCCGGTCCCTTGGCATCATGGTAGCCCACAAACCTCCTAACACACTGACACAGCTCTTCATGAATCTAAAGGACCCTGTACCAACAACCAGCAGAACAAACATCATATACAAGATATCCTGCAAGGACTGCAACAAGCATTACATCCATTAGACTGGCTGGAAACTAATCACCAGGATACACAAGCACCAACTAGCCACCAAAAGACCATGGTGGATATCACTATGTTCCTTACACACAGACAATGTAGGACACCAGTTTGACTGGGACAATACATCAATCCTGGAACAGGCTAAACAAAGATCCGCATGGGAATTCCAGGAGGCCTGGCATTCAAACCAGAACTCCATCAACAAACACATCAATTTGGACCCCATTTACCAATCTCTCAGAAAAAGAACCGGAAGTGATATCACCCACCACAACAGACCAAGACACAAAAAGAGAACGGAACAGTACACCAGCACTTCACCGGATGCTCAATGATGTTACCTGGCATGGTGGCAAATCTTCCAGCTCAACAGACAAACTTACAACCCAAAAACCCAATTATTAGAATTCATGTACACTGTAAATCTGGGTAGAAGGAAGATAACTTGCACACAGCAATGGAGTGTGTCAGGGTGTTTTTACATGTGCTGCAGGTTTATATATGATCCAGGACAGTTGTGTCCATGTGTCACTCTTCATTTCTGCTGTTGGATACAGTTGTAGCATTGATGATTATATATTTTAGATTAGATTAGATTCAGATTAGATTCCCTACAGTGTGGAAACAGGCCCTTCAGCCCTACAGGTCCACATCGACCCTCCGAAGAGTAACCCACCCAACCCATTTTCCCTCTGACTAATGCACCTAATTGGCAATTTAAGCATGGCCGATTCACCTAACCTGCACATCTTTGGACTGTGGGAGGAAACCGGAGCACCCGGAGGAAACCCACGCAGATGGGGAGAATGTGCAAACTCCACACAGTCACCCGGGGTTGGAATCGAACCCAGGACCCTAATGCTAACCACTGAGCCACCATGCCACCCCAGTGATTCTAATTTGGGATGAGGGATATTGGAATACAAGTTTTAGCAATGTAAAAACTATTGCTGATGCAACCTTAATTGCCCTTGAACAGAGCAAATTGAGAGGGCATTCGAGAGACAACCAAGTTGCTGTAGGTGTGGAGTCACATATAGGCTAGAGCAAGTGAGGATATCAGACTTGCTGAAACACAGGTATTTGGAAAGGCAAGAACCATTCAGGAATAGTCAACATGGCTTTGTGTGTGGGAAATCGTGCCTCACTAACTTCGTCGAGTTATTTTGAAGTAGTAGTAAAGAGAATTGATGAGGGCAGAGCGGTGGATGTGATCTGTATGGACTTCAATTAGGCATTTGACAAGGTTCCTCATGGTAGACTGATTAGCAAGGTTAGATCACATGGAATAGAGGGACAACTAACTATTTGGGTACAGAACTGCCTCAAAGATAGAAGACAGGAGGTTGGTGATTGAGGGTTGCTTTTCAGACTGGAAGTGTGACCAGCAGTGTGCCACAGGATCGGTTCTGGGTCCCTTTCTTTTCGTCATTTATATAAATGATTTGGATGTGAACATAGGAGGTATGGTTAGTAAGTTTGCAGATGACACTAAACTTTGGAGGTATAGAGGACAGTGAAGAAGATTACCTCAGAGTGCAGTGGGATCTTGATGACAGTGGGCCGAGGAATGGCAAATGGAATTCAATTTAGATAAATGTGATGTGTTGCATTTTGGAAAGGCAAATCAGGATAGGATTTATACACTTAATGGTAAGGTCCCAGGGAGTGTTGCTGAACAAAGAGACCTTGGAATGCAGGTTCATAATTCCTTGAAAGTGACATCACAGGTAGATAGGATAGTGAAGAAGGCATTTGGTACGCTTGCCTTTATTGGTCAGTGCATTGAGTATAGGAGTCAGAAGGTCATGTGGCCGTACAGGACATTGGTTAGGCCGCTTTTGGAGTACTGTATGCAATTCTGTTCTCCCTGCTATGTTGTGAAACTTGAAATAGTTCAAAATAGATTTACAAAGATGTTGTCAGAGTTGGTGGATTTGAGTTGTAGGGAGAGGCTGAATAGGACTGGTGCTGTTTTCCCTGGAGTGTTACAGGTTAATGGGTGACCTTATGGAGGTTTATAAAATCATGAGGGGCATGGAAAGGGTAATTAGACAAGGTCTTTTCCCTGGGGTGGGGAAAGTCCAAAACTAGAGGGTATAGGTTTACGATGAGAGGAGAAAAATTTAAGAGATCTAAGGAGCAACTTTTTTTACGCACAGATGATGCATGTATGGAATAAGGTGCTACAGGAAATTGTGGAGGTTGGTATAATTACAACATTTAAAAGATGTCTAGATGGGTATATGAATAGGAAGGGTTTAGAGGGATATCGGCCAAGTGCAGGCTAATGGGACTAGATTTATTTAGGATATCTGGCTGGCATGGACGAGTTGGACCAAAGATCTGTTTCTGAGCTGTATGTTTCTATGACAGGACATTAGCGATACACATAGGTTTTTATGATCGACAAGTCTAGACTTCTTATTTCCAGATTTTTGTTTATTTCAAATTTTACCATCTGCTATGCTGGAATTCAAACCAATGTCTCTAGATTCAGGGATTACCAATCCAGTGACAGTGCAATTACACCATGCTTTCCACTCCGTTATCCAAATGTAATGATCAGTTTGACTGCCTACAAAGGAATCCGTTCCTGATTGTACTTCACATCCCAAGGGAGAGGAAGCTTTTATCTCAGACCCAACACTGTTCATCTGTCATGTTCCATATTTATAAAGAATACTGCTCCAATTGAAATTTTCAATTTCTATCAGTAATGTTGAGTCTGCTCCAAGTTTGCAAAGGGCTCGACACTTAACATCTGCAGTCTCTGCTCCAAGTACACACCTTTATCATCTTTTATGTGGACTTTTCCAACCTTCTAATCAATTTTTTGTTTTGAACCACTATTCACATCATTAAGAATGTTGAGTCTCTTGTTTTCAAATACGTCAGATGAATAAATCTTCAATAAGAAAGAATCCAACCATCACACTTTAATATTCAATGGCATCATCATTGCTGAATCCTTCACTATCAACATCCTAAGGAGTATTATTGACCAGAAACTAAACTGGGCTAGCCATATAAATACTGGGTCTACAGGAATATGTCAGAAACTAGTGAGTTACTACAGTGAGTAACTCACTTCATGACTCTCCAAACCCCATCCACTCCAAGGCACAAGTCAGGAATGTGATGAAATACACTCCACTCTCCTGGATGAGTTTTGCTCTAACAACAGTCAAGGAGTTTGTAGACACTCAGTAGTAGCAGTGTGTGCCATCCACAAGATGTACAAGATCTGCAAGAAATTCACCAAAGATTCTTAGATGGCACCTTCGAAGCCCACAACCACTTCTATCAAGAAGGAGAAGGGGAAGGGGAGAAGGTTTCTGGGATCACTAGTACCTGCAGGTTACCCTCCAAGCAATCCTAACTTGGCAATATATCACTGTACCTTCACAGTCACTGAGCCAAAATCCTGAAACTTTCTCCTTAACAGCATTGTGGATCTGCCTACAGGACATGGACTGCAATGGTTCAAGAAGGCAGCTCACCATCTCCTTCTTGAGGGCATCCAGGGAAAGGCAATAAATGCTGGTTCAGCCAGCGACGCCACATCCCATGGCTTAATTCTTTTTAAAATTAAGCTTCCCAATCTCATCTTCAAAACCCTCCTCAGTTTTGCTGCTATGATTTCCTCTGTTCTTCCAAAAGTGGTCGACTCCTTTATCCCTGTAACCTCCTCCATGACTAAACTCTCCATTCCTCTGATTCTAGACCTTTTTGTATTGCCTCACCATTGATGTCTCTATTTACAGTCAAAAAAACTCGTAAGTCCCACCTGAAACCTTCACCCCTCTTTTCACTCCCCTCTCCTGCTATAAGGTTCTCTGTACAAAAAAGCTCTTTTACCAACTCATCTCTCCTAACTTCACCTCCTTTGCCTGGTGTCCTACACTTTTCAATATTAATTATGCTAAGTAAATCCACATAGCTGGTTATTGCCCATTTTTGTGGCAGCTGCTGTTTCCGTCACTTTGCTCATTTCTCTTTAACTCCCTAACCTCCAGCCATGCCTCCATTTGGCAGTTTTGTCTGCAGTCTTCTCTCTGACCTTGCTCTTGCTCCTTCTCACCCTCTTCTATTTTATCTTCTTTAGCTCTGTGAACACAAAGTGCTTCCAAGCATACAGGCAAAACCCATTATGTTGTGAAGTCATGCTACTGTCATTGAGCTCATGGGCAAACTGGTCAACCCTCCATACCCTAAATTCACATTACACATTGTGGTTTGGTAATTGTAGTTTGATTACAGACTCTTGCATCTTGCACCTTACATGGTTCATATTAACCACCATTAATCAGTAATTTGTTGTCTCCACATTTTGAGTGGGTGAAAGGTAAATGCCAGACACCTATTTATATCTGCATGGTGGAGTTTATGACATCTCATCAGCTATCTGTTTCCTTTCAATTCGAGGAAAGGTGAAAGAATCTCTGTATGTGCTTGTGAATCAAAATAACATCATGACTGCAAGTTGAATAGGTCATAAATTGGTTCTGGGCCAATCTGAACATGGCACAGGTACTGCAAGCATGAGTTTTCTGCAGCTATTAACTCAAACACAAAATGGAGTAGTCAGTACAAGATAGAACCCAAACACATCTGCACTTATGTTTCTCAAACATACATAATGGGTCTGGTAGAAGTGTAAATTAAACAGTGAGCATGGCAAGGAAATGAAGAGTTGATAATCTCTTAAACTGAACTGCTAAAGGAGGGCTGGTTTTCACTATGTCTGATCAATTAGCACAATGGTTATCTTCTGATTGTAGCTTGTATACCTCCTGCACACTACATAGTTCCTGTTTAAATGGTGCCAAGCTCCAGCGCAATTTACACACACTGTAAAACATCCCAATGCATTAAAGCATTCATTGCCAATTTACAGAATTTCATTTACTTTTAACCTCATTCATGTTTCTCCACTGCACGTGAATCCACTTACTGCAATTGCAGCTGACACGCTGTACATTGTCTCCAGTGTTTAATTTCAAAATGAAAGAAATGGATCACAGGTCTTAGCACCTCTGTGTAACTTAACACACCTCACTAATGGGATATGAAACTGCATAATAATTCATCTATGTCTCGGCCACCATTTAACTTTCTATCATTTGGTTTCTCATCTCTAGGAACATATTTTCCACATTGGATAATTTTTAAAGATTAGTGAATATATATCAAGAGTACTATTTTTTGTTGCACCTTTTCAGTACAGGTCATATCTCATTTAATATCTGTGACTATGACATTTCTTATTTCACATCTACACCAATCGGATTATTGACATTTTCTGATTTTGGTCCACTACTAGGGAGAAAATAATCATAGTCTATTCCAGAATAGTGTGTGTCAGAGAGCAGGGAACTGCAAAGCAACTTGAATGTTAATGGAAGGTTGTTGATATTGTGGGGGCTAATGACAGGGAGTGTAAATGGTGGAGGCATTAGATTGCGTTCGGCACAGTATAACCAAGGCAACAACAGAAATTGCTGGAGAAACTCTGCAGATCTCGCCTCATTTGTGGAGAGAAAGCAGAGTTATTATTTCAAGTCTAGTAACCCTTCTTCAAAACTGTTGGTATAATCAAGGATTCATTTAAGTTGGGAAAACCCAGAGTGAAAGCTTTTGGGCTTGTCCATGTCAACCAGGTTTTCTCAACTGAACTTGTTCCATTTGCCTGCAATTTGATCCATATCCCTCTAAACCTTTCTTATCCATGTACCTGTCCAAATGTCTTTTAAATGTTGTAATTGTACCCACCTCTACCACTTCCTCCTCTGGCAGCTCATTCCATATACTCACCATCTTAGAAAGAGATATCGGGAAAAGTCACTTATCTTGGTATCAAACTTTAGCTTGTGCAATTTCCAGACCAGTGACATTTGATTTGAAATTTGCTGAGAATTAAAAAAAGAGTCTAAGCTTTCAGTTTTATGGGTATTCATGTAAGAAGACATCACAGTTCAAATGACAGACTTGGGGGTGGGGAGGAGAAGCAGTTAAGTCAAACTTAAAGATTTAATAAAAATGGGTGGTTTTTCTGAATTTGACTTGCTTTAATGTGGATGGTACTGGGGAATAGATGAAATTGCTTTGTAGTGTGTTTTGGGTTATTTCAAACTGTGTTCTGTATTTGGATAGCTTGTTATGTTTTATTTTTCTTGTATTCTTTTTGTACCATGTCTGTCTTATTGTTTAAAAACCAAATCAGTGGCCTGGCATGCTTATGATTCAGGGAAATGCTATCAAGTTAAATTAAACAAAGCAAAATATGATTTATCAAGCGCGATTTCATTCTTGGATCAGACTTGTCCAATCATAACTTCAGCTTAGTGGAACCTTTGCCTGGATTTGAGTTCATTGAATTGAAGAAGGATCTGGTCCATTTTAAATGGGGGTGTAGAGGTTCTGAACATGACATAGGAAAGTTGTGGTGAAGTTTATTGTACAGATTTTAAAAATGGTTCTGAGTGTGTTTTGGGAGTAGAAGATATAATAGTGGATAACTTGAAATCATAGACCAATGCTAAACTGAGAAAGTAAGCAGAGAAATTGGAAGTGGAAATAAAAGCAGGATTTTGCAAGGGTGTGAAGGGGAAAATGATGGTCCAACTTTTAGAACTTGAAGAAGGGAGCCTATAACTGAGATGACACTGCTGAAAATCAGCTAAGACACAATTAGAAATGAAAAGATTTGAATTAGAGGGAAAACAAAGGGAGAGAGAAATGAAAAAACTTTCATTAAAAGAGAAAGATGAGAAAACAGGCAGAAGGAAAAGAAAGATAAACAAAAATAAATGGTAGTGCTACAGGGACCAGTGCTGGGCCCTGAACTATTTGCCACCTCTATCAATGACTTGAGTGTCAGGCCCAAATGCCAATGGCACTACGATGAGGTAGGAAAATAAATTATCAAGATGAAGTAAGAGGCAGAATCTTTTAGGGATTTGCATGATGTGGTCTTTGATAAGAGCTGAAAATGTGTTGCCGGAAAAGCGCAGCAGGTCAGGCAGCATCCAAGGAACAGGAGAATCGACGTTTCGGGCATAAGCCCTTCTTCAGGAATGAGGAAAGTGTGTCCAGCAGGCTAAGATAAAAGGTAGGGAGGAGGGACTTGGGGGAGGGGCTTTGGAAATGCGATAGGTG
>NC_057727.1:62968660-62974274 GCF_004010195.1 Chiloscyllium plagiosum
GTCGCCCGAGATAGAAATGGAAAGGTCTAGGAAGGGGAGGGAGGAGTCTGAGACTGTCCAGGTGAATTTGAGGTCGGGGTGGAAGGTGTTGGTAAAGTGGATGAACTGTTCAACCTCCTCATGGGAGCACGAGGCAGCGCCGATACAGTCATCGATGTAGCGGAGGAAAAGGTGGGGGGTGGTGCCAGTGTAGCTGTGGAAGATGGACTGTTCCACATATCCTACGAAGAGGCAGGCATAGCTGGGGCCCATGCGGGTGCCCTATGATAAGATGAGTGGCAGAGTCGAGTGACCAGTGCGGTGAGGCCCATATTGGATATTGTGATCACCTCGCTTCCTCTTTTAAAATTTTCACAAGTGATGTGGTGAGATCCTGTCATATAGCAGCAACATGCCAGATGATGGGGATTAATGCTTTAATGTCTTAACGCCACAACTTGCCTTGCTAATATTCAGCCTCCCATTCTACCAAGCTCAGTAAACGAGCTAGATTTCAGGAAAACTTGACATGGAAGCCAAAACAGGTATTTGGCAAATTCACCTTGCCAAGTGCCACTATTGACCTCCAAATTGGACACCAGGCAAAACATTATCTGCTGAGTGGCAACTTATTCCAACAGCAGCACATGCTAAGATGAGGCGAAAATCGGGTGTGAGACAAACAATAGGGGCGTGAGTGAGTAATTAGTGAGATTTGGTGAGATACACTGAAATAACTCACTTGGCATCACAACAACAAACCCTGTAGAAACTTGACAACTCAAACTTAACCAAAAAGATTAAAAAATCAGCCCTGACTGTATGTCTGTCTTTAAAGGGTATTGATTGGTTAAGTGATTGGGCAAAACTTTGTCAGATGGAATAGAATGAAAGAAAATGTGAACTTCTCCATTTTTCTAGGAAGAATAGAAAAGTAGCAGATTATTTAAAGGGGGAGAAGGATTGCAAAATTCTGCAGTACACAGGCATCTGGGTGACCTGGAACATGAATAGCAAAACGTTAGTACCCACGTACAGCATATAATTAGGAAGGTAGATGTTAGTGTTTGTTTTAAAGAGAATGGAATATAAATGAGGGATGTTTTACTGCAGCTGCACAGGATGTTGATGAAACCACATCTGGAGTACTGTGTATGGTATTGGTCTCTTTATTTGAAGAAAGACAGAACTACATTTGAAGTAGCTCAGAAGATCCATATGACTCATTCTTCAGGTGAACAGCTGAACTTTCAAAAAAAATGGTGTTCAAGTTGGCCTTGAACCCATGGTTTCAACAATATAGGGTAGGCACTGTGTTTCAGGGTGATGCTAGTTCTGTGTTTCGGGATGAGGCTGGATGCTAGATGCTGCATTTCAGGGCAGGGATGGGTGCTGCATTTCGGGGTAAGGCTAGGTGCTGCATTTCAGGGTAAGGCTAGGTGCTACATTTCAGGGTAAGGCTAGGTGCTGCATTTCAGGGTAAGGCTAGGTACTACATTTCAGGGCGGGGCTGGGTGCTGTATTTCAGGGCGAGGCCAGGTACTGCATTTCAGGGTGAGGTTGGGTGCTGCATTTCAGGCTGAGGTTGGGTGCTCGATGCTGCGTTTCAGGGTGGGGCTGGGTGCTGCGTTTCAGGGTGAGATTGGGTGCTAGATGCTGCATTTCAGGGTGAGGTTGAGGTGCAGATGAGCAGAGATCTCTGTGTCCATGTGCATAGTTCACTGGAAGTTGCCACCTGGGTTGATAGGGATGTGAAGAAGGCATACATGTGTTAGCTTCTTTTAGTAGAGGGATTGAGTTTTGGAGCCATGAGGTCATGCTGCAGCTGTACAAACCTCTGGTGTGACCGCACTTGGAGTATTGCATACAATACTGGTCACCGCATTATAGGAAGGATGTTGAAGCATTGGAAAGGGTGCAGAGGAGATTTACTAGAATGTTGCGGTATGGAGGGAAGGTCTTAAGAGGAAAGATTGAGGCACTTGAGGCTGTTTTTGTTCGAGAGAAGAAGGTTAGGAGGTGACCTAATAGAGATATACAAGATGATCAGAGGATTAGATAGGGTGGACAGTGAGAGCCTTTTTCCTCTGGTGTTGGCTATCACAAGGAGATATAACTTTAAATTGAGGGATGATAAATATAGGACAGGTGTCAGAGGTAGGTTCTTCAGCCAGAGAATAGTAGGGGTGTGGAAAGCCCTGCCTGCAACAGTAGTGGACTCGTCATCATTAAGGGCATTTAAATGGTCATTGGATAAACATATGGATGATATTGGAATATTATAGGTTAGATGGGCTTTAGATTGGTTTCACAGGTTGGTGTAGTGCCGAGGGCCTGTACTGCGCTGTTATGTTCTATGTCCTCATTGTAGTAAGAGGAAGGGGCTGTGGCTTTGCTGGAATATATTGTGTGTGCAGATATTGGATGAGGACTTTGTAATACTGCAGTATCTCTTACAGTAGAATAGCCAGTAGACACTTGCTGTCCAAATGTACAAGGCACTGTGTGAGGCTTTGGCGAATGGCTGACATCTCTGCAATAGTACTCCTTCAGAATTCAGGTATTTGGAAACATTGGGTGGGGAGAAAATCATTAGTACAGTTTCAGAGTAAAGCAGTTGGGGAATGTGCTTCAGTACTGATGAATGAGCAATACCTTGTTCTACTGCCAGCTGAAATCAAAGAACATTGGATGGCTAAATGTTGGTTTTGTACCATGTAACAAAATCACATGAGCATTGAAGTGAGATTTTATTCGTTTCGTGTCAGTTATCAGCCTTCCATTGAAATCCTATGAGCTGAGCGCTTATAGTAATGAGAGAATCATTCACTCCCCGAGTTATTTTCACTTTGCTGAACTCTCCTCCATCTTACAGAAAGTGTCATCAGGTCAGGAGACACAAACATGTTTTGACATCTGAAAATTAGAAATATAACATGGATTTTAATGGAAGCCATGGAACATCTGCCCTAAGGGGCCAAGCCTTGTTACTACTTGCAGCATGAATACCAGATCCTTATCAACACCAGACAGGTTTGCCAGATGCTGTGAAGGTTGAATGAGGATTGTGGTAAGCCATGGTTTTAATTTTTAAAAATGTTGGAACTTCATATCAAAGTTCATTGATTCAATATTTAATTTAAATTGGCACAATTAGAAGCAGTAACAAAGGGCAAGAGGCTTAAACATCTCTAAGATAAAGGGTATACACACTTAACAAAGTTCTGTAAAACTCTGGTCTTTACTGTTTCAGAGGACATTAATTTGTTTAAGATAATAGAGTGTTGGATGTAGGTTTGCTCGCTGAGCTGGAAGGTTCGTTTTCAGACGTTTTGTCACCCTACTAGGTAACATCATCAGTGGGCCTCCGGTGAAGCGATGGTGTTGTGTCCCACTTTCTATTTATGTATTTAGGTTTCCTTGGGTTGGTGATGTCATTTCCTGCTCTTTTTCTCAGAGTGGTAGATGGGGTCCAAGTCAGTGTGTTTGTTGCTGGAGTTCCGGTTGAAGTGCCACGCTTCTAGGATTTCTCGTGTGTCTCTCTGTTTTGCTAGTCCTCGCATGGAAATGTTGTCCCAGTCAAAATGGTGTCTTTTCTCATCTGTATGTAAGGATACTATTGAGAGTGGGTCTGGAGTTGTATTGTTTACTGCCTGATTAGCTTGTGAAAATATAGCGTTATGAATGATTTTCCTATAATTTAGTGAAAAATACAAGCGCCATCTTGAGTTCCAAGTTCAGAGAGCCACTTTGAGCAATGAACTAATGACAGTTTTCCCAAGAAAGCATATCTTAGTATGTGCTGCCTGAGAGGATGAATTGCATCTTTACTAAAGAGATTTGGATCAGCTTCTAAAGAGAGATGAAATTGCAGGACCTCCCAGAAAAGGTGAAGGAATGGGAATCAGTGAAGTTGTTTAAGCAGAGAATTGGCAATGACCACCTGTGCTGTATATGTGATGCTGTGGAAAATAACTGAGGTTTTTCTTTGATAAGACTATGCTTGGGCAACATCCTAAGAGCACAGATTGCAAGAGCCTAGTGCATTGCCAAACCTCAGTAAACATGAGATTGGGATGGTAATAGAAATACGACATTATGGGACTGATCTTGTGCCTTGTGCTCAAGTCTGTCAAATTTCCAGCCCAGTATCTGAGTCTTGTATTTTGCTGTTGCTATAGAACAAATATATCCATTTTATACATGAGCACTTGTTTAGTAATCTCTCCAGTGTGCATGCAAATATGTTATGCTAGAGCATTGCCAAAATAAAAAGTCTGTTCAAGTCAGACGGAAGTGGTAACCTGGCATTTATCGGCCAGTCAGCCTAAATTAAGTAGCAGGTAGGATTCTATAATACATGATAAAATTGATAATCACTTTAAAAGATGGATTGCTTAAATAGAAGTATGGATGATTTGTAATTGTCAAGTTGTGTCTGATGAAATTCTTAACCAAATTGGATGAATGTGTTTATAAGGAAATAAACTGTTCATGGTTTTCATGCAATTTCAAAGTGTACAGCATCAAGGTTCTTATTGATTAAATTGAGAGACACAGTCTTAAGAGGGAATGTGGATGGGGATACTCACTCGAACAGAAATCTGAGTTTTGTTTGGGTTGGAAGGAAGCACATAATGGGCATCCCCCAAGGTTAGTGTTGATTGTGGAAGAAATGCTAAGTGAGGGCTTAGGTGGATAAATTAAGCAGATAGATGTCAGATGACATTGAATGTGGAGGAATGTGATGTAATGCTTTATGAAGAAGAAGGAAAGCAAATGCACACAATGGTAAAACTAAAAGCAATAGAGGAACAAAGAGATTGAAGGACTCAGAGGCTCAAACCTTTATAAATGGAAGGAAATTTATATGGCTGTTCACAAAGCAGTGGATGAAATGAGGGCGCTCCAGGTGGATTGGGCAATACCAGTATATTGCTGATACTAGGCCAAAACAGTTTGAGACACGTTTCCATTTTGTAGAATACAAAAGCTTGAGGGACTGCTGAACCTTTTATTTGGTTACGAGCAGAATTTGTCCCATAATGGACACGTTAGGAAGGATATCAAGGCATCGGGGATGAGAGGCATTCCGTCAAAATGGAAGCAAAACAAATTAAATCTGTTCACCAGAGCACAGGAGGTTCGAAGAAATTTGATAGAAACACTCAAACTTATGTAGGGCTTTCCCAAGAAAGAAACATAGCAATTGCTGTGTAAAAAAAAAAAAGCCAAATACCATAAAGTTCTCCCTCTTCAATCATCTTGGTCACAAGATACAATGACAGTGAAGCAGTTGCTTAATCAGAGCCATCGATCACTACTAACTACAACTGACAGAGCAAATCTTAAATGGTGGAGAGCTTTGGGAGTCAAAGGCTCAGTCATCTTTTCAGCCTGGCAATAGACAGGTGCAGGAGTAGGCCATTCTGCCCTTCGAGCCTGCACCACCATTCAATATCATCATGGCTGATCATCCTCAATCAGTATCCTGTTCCTGCCTTATCTCCATAACCCTTGATTCCACTATCCTTGAGAGCTCTATCCAACTCTTTCTTAAATGAATCCAGAGACTGGGCCTCCACTGCCCTCTGGGGCAGAGCATCCCACACAGCCACCACTCTCTGGGTGAACA
>NC_057727.1:62975124-63047532 GCF_004010195.1 Chiloscyllium plagiosum
ATAATAGACTCCAGCATCTTTCCCACCACTGAGGTCAGACTAACTGGTCTATCATTTCCTGTTTTCTCTCTCCCACCTTTCTTAAAACGTGGTACAACATTAGCCACCCTCCAATCTGCAGGAACTGATCCCGAATCTATTGAACTCTGCAAAATAATCACCAACGCATCCACGATTTCTCGAGCCACCTCCTTCAGTACCTTGGGATGTAGATCATCAGGCCCCGGGGACTTATCAGCCTTCAGACCTAACAGTCTCTCCAACACCAATTCCTGGCAAATATAAACTCCCTTCAGTTCAGGTCCTTCAGCCACTGTTACCTCAAATGTTTTTCCAAGAGTCTATAATTCCCTGAAGAAGAGAGAGTGGAAGATGAGAAAGAACAGACATGCTCAAAATCAATAGAAGAGGTTTTATAGTTAGGACCGGAAGGTTCTGAATTGGCAGCTATAGAGGTCTTGGATTTGGAAGGAACATAGGTTTTGTTCTGCAGTGCATCTTATAGATCTTGTTGAATTGTGAACAGTGAAGGTGATGGATGGGGTGCCAGTCAAGTGGGTAGCTTTTTTCTTGGATGTTGTCAAACCTCTTGAGTGTGTTGGAGCTGCAGCAATCCAGCCAAGTGGAGAGTATTCCATCACACTCCTGACTTGTGCCAGTTAGGTTAACATTTTAATGTCTTCTTTTCCAAATTTAATTTGCCTTGTCTCAAAGCAGAGCTGAATACAGTTTGTGCTTTAGCTGGACATGTTGAGTGTCGGGTCAAGATTAGAGTGGTGCTGGAAAAGCACAGCTGGTCAGTCAGCATCCGAGGAACAGGAAAATTGGCATTTCGGGCAAAAGCTCTTCATCAGGAATAAGGCTGGGAGACTCGGGGGTGGAGAGATAAATGGGAGGGGATGGGGAGAAGGTAGCTGAGAGTGCAATAGGTGGATGGAGGTGGCGGTAAAGGTGATAGGCTGGAGAGGAGGGTGGAGCAGATAGGTGGGAAGGAAGATTGACAGGTAGAACAGGTCATGAGGATGGTGCTGAGCTGGAAGTTTGGAACTGTGGTAAGCTGCTGGAGTAGAACGTTGGTGCCATGGGATTGAAGAGTCCCGAGGCAGAAGATGAGACATTCTTCCTGCAGGCATTGGGTGGTAAGGGAGTGGCAATGGACGAGGCCCAAGGCCTGCATGTCGTTGGCAGAGTGGGAGGGGGAGTTGAAATGTTTGACCACGGGGCGGTGCAGGTATCCCAGACATGTTCTCTGAAGTGCTCTGCGAATAGGCGTCCAGTCTCCCTAATGTCGAGGAAGCAACAGATACAATAAATGACGAGTGGAAGTGCAGGTGAAACTTTGATGGATGTGGAAGACTCCTTTGGGGCCTTGGATGGAGGTGAGGGGAAGGTGTGGGTGCAAGTTTTGCAATTCCAATGGTGGCAGGGGAAGGTGCCAGGACGAGAGGGTGGGTTGTTAGGGGGCGTGGACCTGACCAGGTAGTCATGGAGGGAACAGTCTTTCTGGAAAGTGGATAGAGGTGGGGAGGGAAAAATATCTCTGGTGGGGTCCATTTGTAGATGGTGGAAAAGTCAGCGGATGATGCCATGTATATGGACGTTGGTGAGGTGGAAGATGAGGACCAGGTGGGCTCTGTCCTTGTTGCAATTGGAGAGGTGGGGTTAGAGGGTGGAGGTGCGGGTCGTGGATGAGATGCGTTGGAGGGCATCTTCAATCATATGGGAGGGAAAATGGCAGCCTTTAAAGAAGGAGGCCATCTGGTGTGTTCTGTGGTGGAACAGGTCCTCCTGGGAGCAGATGAGGCAGAGGCGGAGGAATTGGGAATAAGGGATAGCATTTTTGCAGGAGACAGGGTGGGAGGAGGTGTAATGTAGCTGTGGGAGTCAGTGGGTTTGTAAAAATGTCAATGTTGAATTGGTCGTTGTTAATGGAAATGGAGAGGTCCGGAAGGGGAGAGAGGTGTCAGAGTTGGTCCAGGTGAATTTAAGGTCGGGGTGGAATGTGTTGGTGAAGTTAATGAACTGTTCAACTTCCTCGTGGGAGCATGAAGTGGCGCCGATGCAGTCATCAATGTAGCGGAGGAAAAGGTGGGGAGTGTTGAACCTGCTAACAATTGTATTTCTTTTTTAGCTGCTTCCTCAATCGCTTGCTTTCCTGACTATCTTTGTATCATTGGAAAATTTGACTGCGTATTATTTATCATTTCATCAAGTTATTACTATATACTGATTGTTGTCACATTCCACTTATTACGGTTGGCAATTATTTCTAACTGTATATCACCCCAACTACATGTCCTCCTAATTTGTGTAGTTATTTTTTTTGTGGCAGTTTATTGGATATCCTTTGGAAACGAAATGTGTTTGCCTTTACTCACCTGCTTACAACTTCAAATAAATCCAAGAAATTTGTCAAACATTAGGAGGCACTGTGGCTCAGTGTTTAGCTCTGCAGCCTCAGAGCCCTGGACACAAGTTCAATTCCAGCCTTGGGCAACTGTCTGTGTAAAGTTTGCAAATTCTCCTTGTGTCCACTTGGGCTTTGGCTGAAGAAGGGCTTATGCCTGAAACGTCGATTCTCCTGTTCCCTGGATGCTGCCTGACCTACTGCGCTTTTCCAGCAACACATTTTCAGCTCTGCTCCATAGTGTCCAGGGATGTGCAGGCAAGGTGGATTAACCATGGTAAATGTGGGGTTGAGGGCTTAGGATGAGAAGCTGGGTCTGGGTGGGTTACTCTTTGGAAGGTTGCTGCAGACTCAATGAGTCACCTGGCCTCTTTCTGCAATGTAGGGATTCTATAACGTTTTCTGTATGCACAATACTTGATTGCATTTAATTTCATTTGCCTTTATTCTGTGCCATTTTGTCTGGATGAGTGCAACTTCAACAACATTCAAGAAAGCTGACACTGTCCGTGGCCCCCCATCTGCAATCTTCAATATTCACTCCCTTAATCACCAATACATACCGACACTAATAAAGGAAGACTTAATCGAGAGTAACTTCCAAATCTGTAGTCTCACCACCGAGAAAGACAAAGGTGGAAGATGCATGGGAATGCCACCTGTGTATTCCTCTCCATGTCACGCACCTCTTGTAACTAATACCGCCATTCTTTTAATGCTGCTGGGTCCAAATCCTGGTATGCCCCTCCTATACCCCACGGACTGCTGCAAGTAGGCAACTCATTAGCGAATTCTGAGGCAATTAGGGGTGAGCAATGAATGGTGACCCAGCTAGCAACATTGACAACCCATGAATTAATAAAAAAACTTGGTGCATTTTATCCAAATTTTATTCTGTTACTTCAGTTCCATTGGTCCTCCTGGTTTGCTAGCATCACAAGATGTTATTAGTTTGTTCATGGTCACATTGTGTTGTACCCTGTTAAAGCCAATTGAAATGTCTAACTTCAATGCTTTCCCCTTTGACTTAATTTATTAAACATAACAGTTATTTTAAAGAAGAGAGGACAGCTTGGTGCTTAATGGTGAGCCTTAAAGAGCACTTAGTTCTAAATCTTAGTTCTGTTAATGCATATTCAGTTGTGAAGATACTAAGAAATAAATAGGTATTTACTCAATCAGCACACCCATGATCTTTGAGTTTCTGAAGTGAGCACTGAATGTTACCTGATGGGTATGAGAGAGAGTTTTGCACAGTGGCTTGGAGATGGTGACAGGGGAGAAGGTCCAGATTTGAGTGGGGAGGTATAAGAGTCAAGCATCCAGAGTTTAAGAAAAAATAAATCTCTTGCTTCCAATGCTTTCATCCTCATTTAGTCATTTCTAAATTTGTCAGCGTATTTCTATACACATTATTTTTCTTGAAGAGAAATCAATTACCCCCGTGTTGGGTATACCTGCAACTTGAGGTCTGTATCCACTGAACTTTAGGGCTAACATCTTGTCATGGAATTAGATTCACAACTATTTTTGACAAGCCAGTTTTTCTGAGAGTTTTTACTATCTGTCAAGGTTTTCACAAATACAGACTATAGGCCAGTAATTCACGAAACACTTCTGTGATTCTCCAAAGCAAAATTTACATGAAACTATTGCAAACAACTGAAATGCTGGAAATACCCAGCATGCCAGGCAGCATCTTTGGGCAAAGAAATAAAGTAAATATGCCTGGTTGATCACCTTTAATCAGAATTGGAAAAAAAGGTTAGAGATGTAACAAGTTTTTAAGTGAGTGCGCCAAAGCAGTGTAACAGCTGAGGATGTTGAAGTTGGAGTGGGATGCACATTACATAACAGGAGGCAGATGGGAACTTAAATTGTGGTTCCAGTGTCCAAGAGGTTGAGAGTAGTGAGGACAGAAATAAGGTTTTAAGGTCATAAGATTGCACCGGTAAGCAGGAAGGTGGTTTGAAGTGTGTCTACTTCAGCGCCAGGAGCATCCGGAATAAGTTGGGTAAACTTGCAGCATGGGTTGGTACCTGGAACTTCAATGTTGTGGCCATTTCGGAGACATGGGTAGAGCAGGGCAGGAATGGTTGCTGCAGTATCCGGGATTTAGATGTTTCGCTTAGAACAGAGAAGATGGTAAAAGAGGGGTAGGTGTGTCACTATTTGTCAAGGACAGTATTATGGTGGCAGAAAGGATGTTTGAGGACTTGTCTACTGAGTTAGTATGGGCTAAGGTTAGAAACAGGAAAGGAGAGATCACCCTGTTGGGAGTTTTCCAGAGGCCTCCAAATAGTTCCAGAGATGTAAAGGAAAAGATAGCAAAGATGATCCTGGATAGGAGTGAGAGTAACAGGGTAGTTATTATGGGGGATTTTAACTTTCCAAATATTGACTGAAAACGCTATAGTTTGAGCACCTTAGATGGGTCAGTTTTTGTCCAATGTATGCAGGAGGGTTTCCTGACACAGTATGCAGACAGGCCAAAAAGAGGCAAGGCCACATTGGATTTGGTACAGGGTAATGAACCAAGCCAGCTGTTAGATTTGGAGGTAGGTGAGCACTTTGGTGATCGTGACCACAATTCGGTTATATTTACTTTAGCAATGGAAAGGGATAGGTATATACTGCAGAGCAAGAGTTATCGCTGAGGGAAAGGCAATTATGATGCGATTAGACAAGAATTAGGATGCATAGGATGCGGAAGGAAAATGCAGGGGATGGGGACAATTGAAATGTGGAACTTATTCAAGGGACAGCTACTGTGTGTCCTTGATAAGTATGTACCTGTCCGACAGAGATGAAGTGTTCGAGTGCGGGAGCCATGGTTAACTAAAGACATTGAGTCTCTTGTCAAGAGGAAGAAGGAGGCTTATGTTAGAATGAGACGTGAAGGCTCATTTAGGGCACTTGAGAGTTACAAGTTAGCCAGGAAAGACTAAATGAAAGCGAGCCAAGAAGAGCCAGGAGGGGACATGAGAAGTCTTTGGCGGATAGGATCAAGGAAAACCCCAAAGCTTTCTATCGGTATATCAGGAATAAAAGAATAACGGGAGTAAGATTAGGGCCAATCAAGGATAGTTGTGGGAAGTTGCGCATGGAATCCAAGGAGAGAGGGAAAGCACTAAATGAATATTTTTTGTCAGTATTCACACTGGAAAAAGACGATGTTGTCAAGGAGAAGATTGAGATACAGACGACTTCACAAGGAGAAGTGTGAAAATAGATAAGTCCCCTGGGCTGGTAAGCCAGGGAGGAGATTTCAGAGCCTATGGCTTTGATCTTTATGTCATTATTGTCTATAGGAATAGTGCCAGAAGACTGGGGATAGCAAATGTTGTTCCCTTATTCAAGAAGGGGACTAGAGACAACCCGAGTAATTATAGACCAGTCAGCCTTACTTCAGTTGTGGATAAAGTGTTGGGGTCGAGAGTGTGGTGCTGGAAAAGCACAGCAGGTCAGGCAGCATCCAAGGAGCAGGAGATTCTCCTGCTCTTCGGATGCTGCCTGACCTGCTATGCTTTTCCAGCACCACACTCTCGACTTTGATCTCTAGTATCTGCAGTCCTCACTTTCTACTAGGTAAGTGTTGGAAAAGGTTATAAGAGAAAGGATTTATAATCATCGAGAGAGGAATACTTTGATTAGGGATTGTCAACACGGTTTTGTGAAGGGAAGATCATGTCTCATAAACCTTTATTGAGTTTTTTGAGTTGGTGACCAAACAGGTGGATGAGGTAAAGCGGTTGATGTGATGTATATGGATATCAGTAAGGCGTTTGATAAGGTTCCCCACAGTAGGCTATTGCACAAAATACAGAGGCATGGGATTGAGAGTGATTTAGCAGTTTGGAGCAAAATTAGCTAGCTATAAGAAGACAGAGGGTAGTGGTTGTTGGGAAATATTCATCCTGCAGTTCATTTACTAATGGTGTACCGCAAGGATATGTATTGGGCCACTGCTGTTTCTCATTTTTATAAATGACCTGGATGAGGGCGTAGAAGAATGGGTTAGTAAATTTGTGGATGACACCAAGCTCAGTGGAGTGGGTATTGCGGAAGGATGTTGCAGGTTACAGAGGGTCATAGATAAGCTGCAGAGCTAGGCTGAGAGGTGGCAAATGGAGTTTAGAATCCCTACAGTGTCGAAAAGGCCCTTCGGCCCAACAAGTCTACACCGACCCTCCAAAGAGTATTCCACCCAAACCCAATCCCCATTACTCTACATTTACCCCTGATTAATGCACCTAACCTCCTCATCCCTGAATGGGCAATTTAGCGTAGCCCTTTCACCGACCTGCACATCTTTGGACTGTAGGAGAAAATCTGAGCGCCCAGAGGAAACCCACACATGCTGGGAGAATGTGCAAACTCCACACAGACAGTCGCCTGAGGCTGGAATTGAATTCGGATCCCAAGTGCTGTGAGGCAGCAGTGCTAACCACTGCGCCATCATGCCAACACTGAAAGCAGAAAAGTGTGAGGTGATTCACTCTGCAAGGAGCAACAGGAATAAAGAGTACTGGGCTAATGGTAAGATTTCTTGGCAGTGTAGATGAGCAGAGATATCTCTATGTACATGAATGTAGATCCCTGAAAGCTGTCACCCAAGTTGATAGGGTTGTTAATAAGGCATATGGTGTGTTAGCTTTTATTGATAGAGTGATTGAGTTTCGGAGCCATAAGGTCATGCTGCAGCTGTACAAAACTCTGGTGCAGCCCCATGGAACAGTCAGCCTGCCTCAGATGCTCCAGGTAAAACTGCCCCAACCTATTCCTATAGCTCAAATCCTCCAACCTTGGCAACACCCTTGTAAATCTTTTCTGAGCCCTTTCAAGTTTCACAACATCTTTCCAATAGGAAGGAGACCAGGATTGTATGCAATATTCCAAAAGTCACCTAACTAATGTCCTGTATAGCTGCAACATGACCTCCCAACCCCTGACCTCAATGCTCTGACCAATAAAGGAAAGATAGTCAACACTTTCTTCACTATACTATCTACCTGCCAACTCCACCTTCAAGGAACTATGAACCTGCACTCCAAAGTTTGTTCAGCAACATTCCCCACTGCCAATACAACATAGTTCCTAGACCAATCTTTTTGTTTCTTCGCTTTGTCCCATCGTTTTACACCTTCCTGGCTTTTGGCATAACAGATCTTCCTTTATTCCAGAATTGATGGAAGGTCAATGTCCTGAAACTCTAACTTTATTTCCCTCTCCACAGCTGCTGAGTGTTTTCCGCATTTTTTGTTCTTAGTTCAAATTTCCAGCATTTGCAGCATTGTGCTTTTGTGTACCAAACAAGCTTCAAAATGGTCAAAGTGTAGACCCAACATATTAAAGGACAGATCCAAAGAGATAAGAAGTCCCATAATTTATTGCAGTGCTTTGTACATTGTAGCACATAACAAACCAGTTAATATTTTGAACATTTACCCTGACATACTCCATATAACATGGTCATGGTTGTATTTAGTTTAAAGATCTACTTGCCCTTCTCCTGAAAAGTAAGTGATTAAATGTTCAAAATATGTTTTTCTGCATCTGCGTTGTAAGTAACAGACTACAAAATTAGGGAGTGCTCTTATATATATATATATAAATTCCATTTTTGCATCAGAATTGCAAAATGAGGCAGCAAGTGTGGAGATAGTGTAATTGTGGATGATTAGCGGAAGGCGGAATGTGCAAGGCACTCCAGAGAACTAATGGACAGGGAGAAGATAATGAAGGAAGCAACATTTGCACTCTTAAACATTTGAATTAGTTAATTCTTGTTTCCAGTTTGTTGTTCTCCCTACAGCAGGTAGACTAGTTTCTGTTACTTATCTTTCAAAGCTGTTGAGCAGAACCTGGCACCCATGAGTGCTTTAGAGGAAACCATATGCTGCCAATCACTTTGCTTGATCCAAGAATCCTTGCCGTGGGGATTGTTCCTGGAGATACTTCCCAAATTTCAGACTGCCCCTCTTTGATATCTTTCTATCTCAAAGCTGCTGTTCATCATTCGGTCAGATTGCAAAATGTCTCTGATTCCCAGGGGAGGAATTTGACTTGAGAGCCAAGAGATGTAGCTTCTGCTAGCTAAGAACTGATTTAATGCCCAAACAGCCATATTCCCCTACCCTGACTCGCTTACCGGCTGCTCCCAAAGCCCTGCCAAGTTTTGTCGTGGTTCCAGCCAAATAGTAATGTCATTCAAGTTTCCCAATCTATGCAAGTCCCTCATTCTCTATCTGAATGTGTTGAGGAATTTGAAATGTAGGATGCAATCAGTCAAGTAGCAAGACCTGAGAAAGTAAAAATTCTAATTCTTGTTTCGTTGTTACATGAAAGGAGTAGAAAAGATGATTAGCAAAAGATAATTTCAACCAAGTGCTCCATTAATGTCAAAAAATCAGTGGACAATTGGATATAAATGTAGTTTTGAGGTCCCAGCAGTAGCCAGTATCGAACTTCAGCTATCCTTAGTAAGAGAGCCTCCCTCTGAAAAGATAAAGCAAAGCAGCCTTGAGGATAATCAAAGAAAGGAAGCAATGACAGTTTTTGGACCATGCTATGTTCAGTTCTTTTCCCAAGGTTTCACACATGAGATGCAATTCGCACACACCAACTTCTGCAAAGATTGAAGTTTATTAAAACCTGTACCAGTTAGGTGACCCCCTTTGACACTCCTCACAGGCATGCGAAGTTGAGTCAAAAGTGGCCACAAATAAAGGAAACACATCCCTTTATACAGGTCGGTTGATAATGCTCAGGTACTCAGGCCACTCCCCCACCCCCTTAACCACGTCACCCCTGGTCCAATGGGAAGATGAGGTTATCCTTGGAGATAATGTAAGTGCCCTAATCCTGGGGAATTGTTATGCAAATGATTTCCTGACTCAGCAATTCCCCAAGACAATGTAGGAGTGTTATGTCCTAGCTTTGGGGGCGAGTTCTGCAGATGAGTTGTGGCTCCATTACTTCTCCAGACAATGTAGGTATGGTTTGCTTCAGTGTCGGGCGATGATCACGCAAATGAATTTGATTGGCTGGGGGATGGCACTGAAAGCATTTCTGAATGGAAGGGACTGAATGCGAGTTTAATTTGATAATAGCAGTAGAGTAGTAATAAATGGCTACCCAAATAAGTGTGGATTTCAATGGACAGTCATCCACATTCCTTCACGCTTTCTGTGAGACAGAATGCCGCCCCCACCCACTTCTAGAATGTTCAGCTTCTTGGAGAAAGACAGTACAGTTTAACCCTTTAACATTACATTAATGTCCAGAGAAATAGTACAATTTAAACTTTTCACATTAGAGCTAAGGTGTGGTAATTCAGTCAGTACTGATCCTGAGAGGAGATGCTAATACCAAGTGTGCAAAGGATGATTCAGGAATACAGAACTCTTTGAAGAATATTAGAAACTCCTTTTGGGCTCTTGAGCAAAGCTTGACTCTTGGCCAAAACTATCAAACTTTTAGAATACCTGGTGATTGAACCTTATGGAGTCTTTGGGAACTTGCAGTGTGTAAAATAGTAGCAAGGTTTACTACAGGGCAATAATAACTGAAATACAGGTCTAGAGATTTCACTTTTCCATGTGAAACAGCCACATTAAAATACAGAGTAACTGAATGCATACTTTACTGTTGTTAAGAATTACTGCACTCAAAGAAATAGGCACCCCAATAGAGTGACCTCATTTTCATATTTTCTTTCTCCCCCTTTGAAAACATGGATGTAGATATTCAACCTGCTGTGTGTTGGTATAGTCTGGTTGTATATTCACATCTAACTGCAGTCTTTCCCAAGTTCTCAAACAGGTATATTGCAATGTGCTGGATTAGGAAGGTCTGACCAAATTGTGTCCGTTCAAAGTACTGTCCTCACTTCACGCTGGACATATGAAATCACAGTGGCCTATATTTCTGCCACTTGACACATTCTGTTTGCTCTTTTCCTCAGTTATTTTCCTCTTCCTCTTCCTTGACATTGCTGCCATGTGAAGGATTCAAATCTGTGGACATCTCATAAAGCATTGTTTATGGACATTGCAGCAGAGAACGAGTCTGAGCCCGTGTTTTCGCTTCATGTGAGAAAGTAGTTTCAATCACATTTACCTAACCTATGCTATAGACCTCCACCCCTCTACCTGATTTAACGTGTAGTGTTAACTGAGGGGAGAATCTTTTAGGGGTCTGAACAACGTGGGCTGTGGTGAGATTTGTGACTGAAACATGTGAGATGTCTGAGACATCAAGAGCAATTTGCAGCAGCATCTTGTGTCCGATGAGCATCAAGAAGCATTTCTCACTCGGCATCAGCCTAGAATTGAAGGGTTTTGCTTATCGAAGACATTGTTTGTCAAACACATTCTTATTGACTGCATATCTCACCTCAGTAACATGGAGCTTCTGATCCTACCATGGAATGCAGATTCAGTTGAGGAATTCAAGAGGGCATTGGATGATTTATTTAGATAGCAGTAGCAACTTGTCAAGGTATGATGACAAAGAAGATATTGGCTGTATACTGGTTGAAAATGACTTCCCTGGTTTTGAATTCAGTATCCCTAAAAGAAAATCCCAGTGCTTTGCTAGCATTTTAATTGTAATGCTATTTTAAATGATTTGCTCATCTGCGTCTCTAGATCCTTTTGGTGTGGTACTTATCCTTGATGATTCCAAATTGTTAGTATGAATTGTGAGATACAGCAGTCCTTGCACTGATCCTTGTGAAACATTACCTTCTACCTTCCTCTAATCTTCGCCCGACTATTTGTATTTTTGTAGCTAATTTGTTAAGTATTTTTTCCACATAACAGGAAAAGAGCATTTGAATTTTGCAATTATAAAACTGATAATGCAATCATTTGACCAAGATGTGTGGGGTATATAAGTTATACAAGTTATACAAGATTCGTGAAATCCAGTGAAGTCAGCTGAAAAACACACCTCAGTAGGTCCCATCCATATCATGAGTTGTTTAAAATGGCAAGTCACACTTTTTGTTGAGTGATATTGCGAAGTTATTGATGAGTAATGTGTGAGGTTTCTGGATATGACTCCTAAATAGCCACCTGTCATAACAGAGATATGGGTGGTGAATCATTGTCATTGGAATGGTGACCAAATACAGAGGGAAATCTATGGTTTGGGGAAAATGTTGCTGAATTTCCATTTCCTAAAGCTAAATATGAGATATCATCCTTCCTGAATATGCTGCATCCAATTACAGGATGGATAACTCCATGTGAATTTTGGGATTTTTTTTCCCGAAGAGAGCAATGGAGGCTGGGTCACTTAATATATTCAGGAATGAATTAGTTACATTTTTGAGTGACAAGGGAATGGGTTATGGGAGACAAACCATGGTCTACTTTCACTTCAATTTCTCATGATTTTAACTGAGGATTTCAGGCTGGGCAGGGCAGTCCTCTTCATAGCCCCCAAAGAGCTATCCAGTAGGACAGAATAGGGTTTATTGAATCTTCTTAATTGTTTTCCTTTTCTTCTGTCTGAAGTTTTACCTCAACCGCAACAAGATGTTTATTTCACAATTTAAAAAGAGGACTGGAGCAGACAGCATTTCTCTATCCCAAATGGTGAACTTGATAATTGAAGAAGTAGAGAGCAATCTGTTAATCTGGCAACTCTGCTTTGATCGAGACTGATTTATTCTGAAAGTTGAAAGTAACTAGAGACAGGCCTTCAAAACCATAAAGCTGTCAGACTCATCAGACCTGCAGGATGAGTGTGCTGCTTCTCTTCACACAAGTGATTGAAGTGCTTGGAAAATCTCTCTCAACATAAATGAGATCTGTGTGCTGACATCCATCTATTATAATTACTTATCTTGTATCTAGGCTGTGCCATTGCATTATGTCTTGAAAAACTCTTGAAGAAATTCTTTTCTAAAACCCTAAGATTGTTATATTTCAGAAGAAAGTCAATTGACCCAATTGCATCTTTGCAGCTCTCTGAAAGCCGTATCCACTTAATTTGTCTTCCCAATTCTTCTCCACAACCTCTTAACATTTATTTTAAGTATTTTTCCACTCTCTTTCTAAAAATTATGATATTGTTTCTATCACTTTTTAATTAAAGCATTCTAGGTTTTCATCAATCAATAGAGTAGAAACATCTAAGGTTTCTTTTTGTTTCTTTGATGATGAACCTGTACCGTTAAATTATTTAAAGATTTATGAACTCCTATAAAAATATATTCCCTCTACTCTAATAAAAAAAAAACTGCTTTTTGCATGGAGCCATAGAGACACATCTCTCCTCTTTTTGTTTGGAAGTCCCACATCCTGATATTACTTTATTGAAGGCATTCCATATTTGATATGGCTTTGACATCCTTCCTAGAGTACCCAAAGCAAAATTTTCATCCTTTGTACCTTGGTTTCTCATAAATCTCTTCAACTGTTTCTAGCTCCTGCTGCCTACAGGTGCTGCCTGCTTCTAGATTAAATTAGATTACTTACAGTGTGGAAACAGGCCCTTCGGGCCAACAAGTCCACACCGACCCGCTGAAGTGTAACCCACCCAGACCCCTTCACCTAACACTACGGGCAATTTAGCATGGCCAATTCACCTAACGTGCACATTTTTTTTTGGATTGTGGGAGGAAACCGGAGCACCCGGAGGAAACCCACGCAGAGAATGTGCAAACTCCACACAGTCAGTCGCCTGAGGCAGGAATTGAACCCGGGTCTCTGGCCCTGTGAGGCAACAGTGCTAACCTAGTTTCCTATTTCTGCATTCAATGCAACATGTGCACCCACAGTGTCTCGCAACGAGTTGGTGTAACACTGCAGCCAGTGTAGAATACCATAGGCTTCAGTTCATGGGGAACAGTTCCATGCAAAATCAGTTGTAACGTTAAGAATTCTGGGAATATAAAGGTGCTGCTGCTTCTGCTATCTCACTGAATAAATGAACTTAATGCCCAGCCCCTTTCACAAACTTATGACATCCCAAAATGCTTCACATCCAATGAGGTACATATGAACTGTCATCACTATTGAGCTTTAGAAAATATGAGGGCCAATTTGTACACAGCAAGATTCCGCACATAGAAATCGAATGATGACCAGATTATCCATTTGGAGATCCAATTGAATGACAAAGTAGGTTTGAGGAGCCAAATGGCCTACTCCTGTTCCTGATTCTTATTATATTGTTTGAAGGAAAATGTTGGTTGAAAACCAGAGAACACGGCTGCTGTTCTTAGAATAGTGTTACAGATCCTTTCCTTTACATTTGCCAACCAACATAGGGCTTTAGTTTAATATTCCAGGTGAAAGCCAACACTTAATGCAACATTTCCTCAGTTCTGCCCTGGAGTATAGTGTGGATTATGAGCTTGAGACTGTGAGATTTAGAACTCTCAGCATTCTGATCTGGAGGTAGGAGCTGTACTCACTGAACCACAGATGCACCAAAGGTAGTAGACTTTCGATTTGTCTTTGCCTGTGTCAAAATTGGAGACCTTATTTTGGCAGAGAGAATTCTCAGCTGGCTTACAGACTGATGATCCATAGGGGCCGACTATATATAGAGAATGTCTAAGAATTTATGTTGAATCCTTGCACAATTTATTTACTCTTATACTTTTGATACCTAATCAGTTTTCTTTCTAAGAAATTACAGATATTAATTTGTATGGTTGTGAATGTTGCAATTTTTAATCTTGACTGCTGTGTTGAATTCTCTCTGCATCTCCATATAAATAATACTGTCTTTTCATCCGTTCAAAAAGTAAACAACTTCACATTTTCCCGCTTTGCACTCCATCTGTCAGATGTTTAACCATTCGATATTTCTGTATCCATCTGCAAACTCCTTATGTCTTCTTCACACTCTACTTTCTGATCTATCTTGATGTTGTCTTCGAATTTATATACCAAGCCTTCACTACCCTCATTTAAATCATTGATGTCAGTTATAAAAAGTTGAGACCTCAGCACAGACCCCTGCAGGACCTCACTAGTTACATAGTGCCAATCTGGAAAAGTCTTATTTATTTTGTTTTTGAATAGTCAACCAATCTTCTATCCATGTTAATTTGTTATCGCCTATACAGTGAAATGTACAGTGATACCTTATCAAATACTGCACTTCGATTTTCAGAAGATGGCTACAGGCTCACCTGTGTATACAATATATATTATTCTTCAAAGAACTCCAATTAATTGGTTAAACGTGATTTCGTCTCCTCAAAACCATACTGAAGTTTCCCAATTACCATGAAATTTTCCAAGTGGCCAATTATAACCACTTGAATGATCAATTCTCTCACCTTCCCCATGGTGTATTCAAGACTGAGATAGACACAGTATTAATCAGTAAGGGAATCGAGGGTTATGGGGGAAAAAGCATGAAAATGCAGCTGAGGATTATCAGATCAACCAAGATCTCAGTGAGTGGTGAAGCAGACCCGGTGAGCTACATTACCTACTTCTGCTGCTGCTGTGTCTTATGTGGACTGGACAAACACCAAATTAAGATCTACATCTTAGCTGAAGAAAATGAAAAAGTTGGTTGAAGGATTCAAATCTGCGCATCCATGGGAATTTCACTTCGAAATTCAATTCCACTAACACTACTGAGGATTTGCAATGATATTTGTAGTTAAGATTTCTGAAGAGTAAGTTGCCATTAGATAACATTTTGAATGTATGAAAATGTCCCGAGGCATTTCACAAGAATGTAATCAAAACATTTGTGCAGAGCTTCCTGGGGAGATATTAAGCTGTATTTGAAGGAGGATCTGAAACATGGAGAGGTTGTGGAATGTTGGACAGGTTGAAAATTGGAATTCCTCATTGGAGGATTTAGCTAGCTGAAGGGAAGATTGCCAGTGCTAGAGTGAATGGCACACTGAGGAACGAAGAATTTTGGCAGGGTTGTAGAGCTGGAGTATTCTATATCCTCACTAACAATTCCATTCCCCCCCCCTCAACCACTGTTTCGATTGGACTTGACTGTTTGCAACATGCTAATAAGTTTTCAACTCCCTGTTGTGACACTTACTTTCAGGAAAGGACATGAACAAAAGAAAGTAGCATCTGCTGAATGCACACATTTGCCAAGAAGAAACTGATTCCAATCATGCCAGCTGAGGAAAGGGGTGGCCCTTCACTGAGATCTGGATGTCTGTAAAATTGTTGTTGGGATCTGAGGTTTCAATTCTTCTTTGATATTTGTGAAGAGTTAATTTCATAAAGCTCTTGTACAGTATAACATTTTTATTTTTGTAATAAACCTTTATGTCCTGATCCTACAGTAAACATAAAAATAAAATTTACGGTCTACCTAACCAGGTCTTAATCTGGGATCTGGTTTACCCACTGATATCATCTGCTGGGATAATTACAGTCTGTATTCATATGCTGACCATCTCAATCCTCCAGCTCCTCTGGTTGGAGTTCTGCTTTGTAACTGCAGTCGTCTTTTGTGTCGACCATGCAGCTTTTCTTAACTTTCTTCTAGTTAGTACTGGTTCCAAGTCAATAGTCAGCAGGTTACATGGGCCAATATTGCTTGTGGTACAAGAAACTTTACAGTTGTTCCCTTTTATAGTTGATAAACAAAAAACCTGAAAAGTTATTTTCAAACACGAAGGTAGCTCACTACCACCCTCTCAAGTGCAATTGTGGATGGGCAACAAATACCTAACCAGTGTAACCCAACTTCCCATGAAAGATTTGTTTATTAATAGACATACAAAACGTTTAACTTATAACAATTTCAAATTTTCCTCGCTTTACTGCCGACAGGTCAAAGATTTACCCTGTATCAAACAACTTAACTACATTTTCCCATCAAATTCATATTTATGTTACTGTGAAATATCAAATGGGGTTTATTTGTATAAAGTATTATTTTAAACATTAGAAATTTCAATTTGTGAAAAAAAGTTGTGGAGATAATTTTTCAAAGATAGGGTGAAATGATTGCTTCACTTTCTCCTTTGTCAGCCATAGGTTCCCTGATTGGTGGTTTTGAGAACTCCCTGCTTGTTTCTGATGGCAGGTTTCTAGCTCTTCATCTTTGGTTGTTTGTTTTTGGAATGTGAGATTGTTCGCCCGGTCAGCATTTACTGATCTTATCTAATTGCCCTGGAGAAGGTGATTGTTAGTTGTCGTTTTGAACTGCTGTAGTCCTGTAGGTGCACACATTGTGTTGTTGGGAAGGGTGTTCCAGGATTTCAACCCACTGAGCAGCACAGTGGCTCAGTGGTTACCAGGGACCTGGGTTCAATTCCAGCCTTGGTCAACTGTCTGTGTAGAGTTTGCACGTTCTCCCCACATCTGTGTGGGTTTCCTCCCACAGTCCAAAGATATACAAGTTAGGTGTATTGGCCATGCTAAATTGCCCATGGATATGTAGGTTAGATGGATTAGCCATGGGAAGTGCAGAGTTATAGGAATAGGGTAGGGGGCGTGGGTCAGTGTGGACTTGTTTGTCTGAATGGCCTATTTCCATACTGTAGGGATTCTATGATGTTATGAAACCCACACCTCCAGTTTTATTATGAGTAAATGAACAATGTGTTTCAGGAGTTGCATGTTATATGCAAGACTTTTAAAATTCTCAGAGGTCACCTTCATTCCTTTAGTCAGTGAAAGAAACAATGAGGGCAGATTGAAAAGAACAGAGATCTCTTGCCATTGCACTGACTTGGTGGTGTTAAAACCTTCCTCTTTCCTCCAAACATGTTCATGTCGAGGTAGTGTAAGACTTATGATAATAAAGAATAAAGTCCCTTGCGAAACTGTTAAATTATGTGCTAGGGCTATGTGCATCAATATAGGTTATGTAATAGAACCAAAATGAGCGAGTGTCATCTCTAATGAATGAGAATTGACAACTCTGTCTTTATTATGCCTGCGGCCCTTACAAATCATCCAATTTTAATCAGTTGTGAAAATAAGGCAGAGGTGACAGTGTATCATCTATTTATTCAGTGCCAGAGTGTCATTGCTGCTGGCTGTTGATGCCTGCGACAAGTGAGCATTCCTTACATTCTTCAGTGCATATTAATAACTTTCTGTATGCTCTGTTTGCCACACTCATTAGTTTTTCCGACAACCACGTGGATGAGTTTGACAAGGAATATTTGGAAACCGATTAAGTCATCAAAATATCTGGCTTTATTTAGGGATACAGTAGAATTGCAGTACATCATGGCAGGAGAAAAACGCAATCCAAAGAAAAGAGTTGCCACATCAGAAAGACGTCACGTGAGGTCTTGTGGTGCATTGGTAATGTCCTTGCCTCTGAGCCAGAAGATCTAGGTTCAAATTCCACTCCAGGTCTTAGTGGCTAAGGGAGGTCAGTTGGTATCTAAATTTGGAGGCTATTTCAAGATAAATCAGAAAGTACATTGTGAAGAAGACTTAAGGAGGCTGCTGATGTAAATAGATTATTAGTTTGTAAATCCTTTGAACATGCACTAAGCATAGGAGGTTGTCACTGGGCTAGTAATCCAGAGACTGTGACTAAAGTTCTCATGGATTCAAATCCCACCATGGCAAAGGCACTATATAACAGGTGAAATTTGAATTCAATAAAAATTTGGGATTAAGAAAAGAAAGCTAATCTCATATAACTATTGTCGATTGTCATTTTAAAACCCATCTGGTTCACTAATGCCTTTTAGGAGAAGAAACCTGCAGTCCTCAGCTGATTTGGCCTACATGTGATTCCAGAGCTCCAGCAATGTGAGTGACTCTGACCAATTAGGGATAGCAATAAATGCTGTCCTAATCGGTGATGCCCAAATTTCATGAAAGAATAAAGATTCCTGTTCAACCATGTGATGGAAGGTAAATTGGATCCTCTACCATCACTATCAATACTCACAGGATTACAATGTACATGTAACTGTGTATTCAGCAACCATTTCGTTTTTGTTATTCACTCGTGGGACATGGGCTTCACTGGCTAGGCCAGAATTTATTGCCTGTACCTAGTTGGCACAGTGGTAATGCCACAGTTATTTACAATATATGATAATGACTGAGATATGGAAAGTGAACATACCATCTCCGAGTTTGCAGATGAGATAAACTTAGGTGGGAAGGCAAGTGGTGAGGATGACAGAGTCTGCAGATGGATATAGACAGAGGAAGCAAAAGGGTAAAAAGATGCCCAATGGAATAGAAGACAATACACTGTGGCAGGAAGAATAGAGGAATTGAATATTATTTAAATAGAGAAACATAGTGTAGAAATTTGCAGCACAGGAGATTTGGTAGTCCTTGTGCTTTTTAAAAATTAATTCATGATATTTGGGTGGGCCAACATTTGTTGCCCGTCTCTAGGTTCCCTGGAGAAGATGGTGATTTGCTGCTGCCTTGAACCACTAAGTAAATCCGCAAAGCTGTTAGGGAGGGAATTCAAGAATTTTGACTGAATAGCACTGAATAAAGACAATATATTTCCACGTCTGGATGATTGGCTTGGAGGGGAATTTGTAAGAGGTGGTGTTCCCATGTATCTGATACCCTTGTCCTTTTAGATGGAAGTGGCTGTGAGTTTGGAAGGTGCTATCTCAAGATCTTTGATTTCCGCACTGCGTTTTGTCAGTAGTACACACTGCTGCTACTAAATTTCGGTGGTGAACTTGGGGATGAGTTAACTGGACAGCTGGTCTGGATCAGATTGGTGCGAATGTTTGATCCATATTTTGGCTTGGGTGAATTGGAATCTGTCTCAATGCCCTCCCCAGAGTCAAGAGTTTATTCCTTCCCTCATGGGATATGAAAATCGCTGGCTAAACTGGCACTTATTGCCCATTCCCGGTTGGTCCTGGAAAAGGTGGTGGTGAGTTGCCACCTTGAACTGCTGCAGTCCTTGAAATGCAAATGAAGCCCACAATGCTATGAACTATAGGCTAAACTTGCTTCCAGGCAGGGAACTTGAAATGAAGAAGTAGATTATGCTGAATGAGTGCACATGGATGCAATTTTAACCTAACACACACGTTGGGCAGCTGGTAGGATAAGATGCAACAATGGTTTACATTCCATTGAAGTCACTGGCAAGTGGCATTGGCTGTAACATAAACTTGGCTTTCCATCCAATCCTCTCAATTTCCTGCTCTGTACCATAAGGTTGACCTAAGCAGTTTGAAGGTGTTCCAAAGGAAGAGGTATCTCTCCTTTAAAGGAATAAACTTAACAAAAGACTCACTTTTTTTTTAAACAAACAAGGATTGCAAAGTGATAGCATCCTCCAAAATCCCAAGAATTAGAAAAACGTGGGATGCCTTTTTGCTATAAGCCTACTTTCACCCCAACCACCATTGAAGAAATAGTTCAGAAAGAGGTTTTATATGTAATGAACTTTATTTGACATCTTGTTACTGTATTAACTTTCTGTGCTTCCCTCCAGCACCACACCTAATGTGTGCAAGTAGATTGTGTTTTTGAATGCCTGCCAGACCTATGATCATTCATCTGATTGGCTGCTGGTGGGCATTCTGTCAGAATTATGACCAAGAGCGGGAGGTCCCACTCACTGAGCTGCTGTTCACTTGGAGGCTGTGGATGCTGCTGGGAAATCATACCCTGGGTCCCCAGATAAGGATTACCACTGAACAATGTAGGGTGACAAAATGTCTGGAAATGAACCTTCCAGTTCAGCGAGCAAACCTACATCCAGAACCTCAACCTGAGCTACAAATCTTCTCAAAACTCGCTAATGTAGGCATTGTTTGGGGAGGAGGGGATTTCTGGGATTTAAGGTGACGGGTAGAGGGAGGAAGGAGCCACAGGTGAAGGCAGGGTGGATTTCAAATGCCAAGCCCCCATCCCTAGGTCCACACACATTATTGCAGATTAAGAGAGACAATCCTACCCTCAGTCCAAACTTACAGTCTGCCCACACTGGTTTACAAGCATTTAGGACAACTTACTCTTGACCCATCTGGAGTCATTGTATCCCAGTAGGATCAGGCCCTTAAGTGCTTGTTAATTGACTACTTAAAGGCCTCACTTGGCAATGGTGTAGAAAAGGAGAAAGTGAGGTCTGCAGATGCTGGAGATCAAAGTTGAAACTTTATTGCTGGAACAGCACAGCAGGTCAGGCAGCATCCAGGGAACAGGAGATTCGACGTTTCGGGCACAGGCCCTTCTTCATTCCTGAAGAAGGGCCTGTGCCCGAAACGTCGAATCTCCTGTTCCCTGGATGCTGCCTGACCTGCTGTGCTGTTCCAGCAATAAAGTTTCAATGGTGTAGAAAACTCAACTTTAGCCTTCCTGCCAAAAACTTAACACTTGTAGTGTCATTGAGTCATAGAGATGTGCAGCACGGAAATAGACCCTTCAGTCCAACTCGATCATGGCGACCAGGTATTCCAACCCAATCTAGTCCCATCTGCCAGCACCCGGCCCATATCCATCCAAACCCTTCCTATTCATATACCCATCCATATGCCTTTTAAATGTTGCAATTGTACCACTTCCTCTGGCAGCTCATTCTATACACTCTCCATCCTCTGAGTAGTCTGGCGGTCATTTCTGAGATGTCTTTGATGTAGAGGAGAGTGGCTAGGGTTTCTGGACACATTTTGTCTGCTTGTTTGGGTTTGTTGCTGAGAAATCGGCAGGCTGTGTTCATTGAATACTCGGTAAAGGTGATTTTCCTCTGTGCTGCAGTGTGTGTTGACTCATTGAAGTAATGTTCTGATGCACTTCGTCTGTGGGTGTTGGGATGATTGCTTCTGTAGTTCAATATTTGGTCCGTATGTATTGTTTTTCTGTAGACGCTGGTTTGAAGTTCCCTATTGGCTGTTCGCTCCACTGTGACATCGAGGAATAGCAGTTTGATGAATTTTATGCCAGTTGCCCTATAGGTCTTGTTTATATCTTTCCCCTTTCACCCTAAACCTATGCCCTCTAGTTCTGGGCTCCCCCACCCCAGGGAAAAGGCTTTGTCTATTTATCCTATCCATGTCCCTCGTGATTTTGTAAACCTCTATAAGGTCACCCCTCAGCCTCCGACGCTCCAGGGAAAACAGTCCCAGTCTGTTCAGCCTCTCCCTGTAGCTCAAATCCTCCAACCCTGGCAACGTCCTTGTAAATCTTTTCTGAACCCTTTCAGGTTTCACAACATCTTTCCAATAGGAAGGAGACCAGAATTGCACGCAATATTCCAACAGTGGCCTAACCAATGTCCTGTACAGCCGCAACATGATCTCCCAACTCCTGTACTCAATACTCTGACCAATAAAGGAAAGCATACCAATTGCCTTCTTCACTATCCTATCTACCTGCGACTCCACTTTCAAGGAGCTATGAACCTGCACTCCAAGGTCTCTTTGTTCAGCAACACTCCCTAGGACCTTATCATTAAGTGTATAAGTCCTGCTAAGATTTGCTTTCCCAAAATGCAGCACCTCACATTTATCTAAAATGAACTCCATCTGCCACTCCTCAGTCCATTGGCCCATCTGGTCAAGATCCCATTGTAATCTGAAGTAACCTCCTTCACTGCCCACTACACCTCATGTAGTGTCATCTGCAAACTTACTAACTATACCTCTTATGCTTACATCCAAATTATTTATATAAATGATGAAAATTAGTGGACCCCACACTGATCCTTGTGGCACTCCACTGGTCACAGGCCTCCAGTCTGAAAAACAATCCTCTCCACCACCCTCTGTTTTCTACCTTCGAGCCAGTTTTGTATCCAAATGGCTAGTTCTCCCTGTATTCCATGAGATCTAACTTTGCTTACCAATTTCCCATGGAGAAACACTTGTCAAACACTTACTGAAGTCCATATAGATCATGTCTACTGCTCTGTCCTCATCAATCTTCTTTATTACCGCTTCAAAAAACTGGTGGGAATGGGGCAGATATTTCCCCATTACCAACCTTCAGCCCCTCATTTCTCCCACCAATTCTCAGGAAGGGAAAATTACACCCTCTGTCTTCTAAAAGGTGAACAATTTGGGAAGTGGCTGACAGAAAAATAGATGTAAAGTCTTGCACTGATTGTTATATAAATAAATTTGACTTTATCCGTAATTAGAAAGCTGAAGTAATCGACACAGCAGAGATGATCTTTCTATTTTAGATCTATTGTGTTGTCTGTAAATCATTTCTCACACTGACACATACTCTTGCTGCTTATATGACAAAGTATTCAATATTCTAAAAGCTCTTTTTGTTATGATTTGTCAAAATTTACAATGGCATAATCATGGTCCAAGTAATATATTAAGTATGATCTTGTGCAGAATGCTTGGAGTAGGTGACAAAGAAATCTTAATCACTTTCTACAAATCTCATTTTATTTGTATTTCACATTTAACTGCTTTACTTTATAAAGAGGTGGTGGTGTCAGTGTAATGGCACTGGACCAGTAATCCTGATCCTCAGGCTAATGTTCAAGACAGATGGTGAAACTTGAATTCAGTTTTCAAATAACTGGAATAAAAAGCTAGCCTAACGATGACCATGTCATAAAACCTATCTAACTCACTAGATAGATTAGCTGTGGTAAAATGCAGCTTTATGGTGATAGGATTGGGGTCTGGGTCTCGTGGGATGCCGTTTGGAGGGTCAATGCAGACTTGATGGACTGAATGGCCTATTTCTGCACTATAGGGATTCTATGTCCTCCACTTTTCAAAATTAAGTACTATCATTCTCAAATAACTAAGTTGGCTAGTTAGTTAAAAGTTGGCATTGACACGAGAAGACATTACGCTGTGAGAAAGGCGAGAAAAATTTACCTATTAGTAATAATGAGGATCTTCTGCACACAAACATTGGATTGCTTGGTATGTGTTCATTCAGGACAGATGTTTTTCATGGCAGATGGTGGTTTAATCTGTCAAAAATCTCATGAAGCAAAAGTCCATGTTTTCATTATATTCGATGTTAAGAGTATAATTGTCTTAATGCATTCCAGATCTTCACCATCGAATTATCCTCACCATTTCTGACATTCAGTGCAAAACTCCATTCTCCTACTCCAATCTCTTGTACCACTTGAGTAAAACAAGAAAAACCACTGACCCTTGAAATGATCAGGAAGTATGTGCCATAAGATTCTCATGGATTACTAACTTTATCTTTATATGAAGACACAATTATAAAAACGTTTTATGCTAATGAGTATTTAAGGTGTGGTTTTGTTTGGGCATAATGACTGAATCACTCAACACTCAGGACCACTTTGTTGTCAGAGTGCTTTACTGTTTTACACTAGTGGGAGGAAAATCTGTGGCAGTCCAAAAGGTCCCCCTGAAGAAGGGCTTATGCCCGAAACGTCGATTCTCCTGTTCCCTGGATGCTGCCTGACCTGCTGCGCTTTTCTAGCAACACATTTTCATATAACTGGGAACAGGGAAACTGAGGTAATGAATTATTTGCAAATTAATGTAGATCTCCCGAGTTATAGAGTTGTCCAGGATGGAAACAGACCCTTCAATCCAACCCTTCCATGTCGACCAGATATCTGAAATTAATCTAATCCCATTTGCCAGCATTTGGCCCATATCCCTCTCAACTCTTCATATACCCATCCAGAGTCCTTTTAAATGTTGTAACCTGTACCAGCCTCCATCTCTTCCTCTGCCAGCTCATTCCATTCATGCACCACCCTCTGTCTGGAAAAGTTGCCCCTTAAGTCCCTTTTAAGCATTTCCTCCTCACCTCAAACCTATGCCGTCTAGTTCTGGACTCCCCTAATCTGGGAAAAAGACCTTGATTATTCACCCTAGCCATGCCCATCATGATTTTATAAACCTCTACAAAGTCACCCCTCAGCTTTTGATGCTCCAGGAAGAATACCCCAGCGTATTCAGCTTCTCCTTATAGCTCAAACCCTCCAATCCTAGCAACATCTTTGTAAATCTTTTCTGGACCCTTCCAAGTTTCACAATATCTTTCCTATAGAAAGGAGACCAGAATTGAAACAAAAACAGAAATTGCTGGAAAAGCTCAGCATGTCTGGCAGCACCTGTGGAGAGAGATCAGAGATAACATTTCTGGTTGAGTGACCCTTCCTCCAGACTGGAATTGAACACAATAGAGATCCAAAGTACACTTCAGCTGCTTTTATACTGGTGTCAGGCATTGTATTTATGCAACCCTAAACATGCCCAGATTCATAGATGTTGACATAGAGGAGCGAGTGGATTGAAATAAAAATAAGGGTCTTCCTGAATTATGCCCTTGTTGAGTAAGGTAGGTTTCCAATGGAGCTACTGCAAACTTGATAGAATTCAGACTTCCAGAAGTAGCAGCATATATTCCATTAATGTCATGTACAGGCAACGTTTGAGTGTATCTGTATGACACACACACTCTCTCTCACGTGCTTGTGCAATACATATATAATTCCAAAACATTTTCTCTGAAGTATTTTTAACTCAGCGAGCATAGGTCTTTATTATGTTTCAGTCTGTTTAATATATTTGGAGCACAGCAGACCATTCTGAATGATACTTCTGTGCCTTGAATATGTATTCTTGTTACTTTGCTCCAATGCCCAATTATGATTCTTGAAGCTCTATTGTTAAAGTACACTTGCTCTGCATAAGAATTTCAACCATGAACCCGTAATGAATTTTCTGTAGTGTTCCCATCTGTGCTCCAGGCTTACAAAATACATTTCAGTTGAATGCAGCCTGGTTCCTGGGTGGACTGCTAATCAGCAGATGGTTACATTCAATATGCTTATTCTTGGTATGATAAGAGTCTCTATTCATCCATTCACTTAATGTATTCTTAATTAGTGGATCTCCTGCAGAGACATTTTACAGCCTGAAATGAGGGGTGGAGCTATTGCCAGGGATAAAAAGATTGCCTGAACTTGAGCAAAATGGAAACTCCCTTCTGCCCCTTTCATAATAAAGGACTAATTGTAAACTTGAGTATCCTTTTCCCTTCCACTGCACAAACTCTTTCCATTAGTTTCTTGATTCATATTAATGACTTAGACTTGGGGACTCAGGACACAACTTCAAAATTGAAAATTTGAAAGTGTTGTCAACTGTGGGGAGGATATTGAAAGACTTCAAAAGGATTAGACGGAATGGTAAAATGGGTAGAAATTTAGTGCAGAGAAGTATGAAGCAATACATTTTGGTGGGAAAAATTAGAAGCGCCAAAAAAAAAATACAGGGTGCAATTCTGAAGGAGGTGCAGGAGCAGGGAACCTGAGGAAATATGTGCAAAAAACTGTTGACGTTGACAGAGAAGATTTTTTTTTAAAAAAGGCACACTGAATCCTAGATTTTATTAAAAGAAAGGGAAGATCTCCAATTTTGGATACGCACTTAGATGTGAAGGCTTTAAAGAGCATAGAGAAAATACCCAGCATCTAAAATATTTTATTTTTATCTACCCTAAAGCAGGCTGAATGAGACCTATTAGGTAAGAAAGCCTGCAGCAAAAGGCAGCATTGTGAATGCATAGGAGACAGGAGTCCTAATGAGAGTAGGGGAGTGAGGACATTTCAAAATGAGATGGGAATCCAGTGCGCTTGGGAGGGTGCAACTGGAAGTCAGATGTAAAATGGTGGGTTAATGGATTGAAAAGGACTGGAAAGGGAAAAGCTTTGTGGTTGGCTTTTTGGAACAGTCCTGAGAGTCAAAGCAATGCTGTAAAGACAAAGAAACTGTGGATGCAGGAATCCAAAGTAGACAAGCAGGAGACTGGAAGAACACAGCAAGCCGGGCAGCATCAGGAGGTGGAGAAGTCGATGTTTCAGGTGTAACCCTTCTTTATATCAGTGCTATAAAGCTACTTCACTCATGGGGTCAGTCTTTCTCATCCCCTTTCACTTGCTGGGTTTACGGAAAGCTTCAAAATCCAACCAACAGGAGATAAAGATAGAATGACTTTCCAAATGAAAGCAGAGCCTCATTGTAAATATTGAAATGACAAATACAGCTCGTGGCAATGAGTTAATCAGTTAATAGCATGAAGGTGTGTGTTTATGGCTGGGGCCAATACCCACCCTCCAAAAGCTAGTTTCTACCTATTTGAAGAACACGTTTCAAACTTTTGGAGGTTGCAGAAAACATTAAGATCACAAGAACTATGGGCAGGAATAAGCAGTTAAACTCTTCAAGCCTGCTTTGCCATTTGATATGGTCATGGCTGAGGGATTTCGTTTACATGAGTCGGTTGGAGGTAGTGAGGTTGTACTCCTCAGAGCAGGTTGAATGGAAATTGTGTGGAGATGTTCCAAGTCATGAAGGGCCTGGACAGCATAATTAGAGAGAAACTATAGCCTTTGGCAGAAGGATTGAGAGCCAGAGGAATCCAATTTCAGATCATTGACAAAAGAAGCAATAACATAAGGAAAAACATCTTTATATTTGTAAGAGGCTATTTTCTGGAATACACTGTCTGTGAGTGATAGATTCAGCCATTTGCACAGGTATGTAAATAGGAATGGTTTAGAGAGGTGTGGGACTAGTTTGGGAAGCCCTAGTTTGGTATGGATGAGTTGGATCAAAGGGTCTGTTTCTGTGCTGTTTGATTCTAAGACTTTATAAAAAGATCTGATGCAGAAAATATTGGGGACAGACTGGGGAAGTCGGAGTAGCTTTGTTGCTCTCGCAGACAATGACATGCGTACAAGAAGTCAAATGATTTGTCTCGTAAACAGTCTTTGATTCTATAAGCTCGATCTGTACTGCTTTCCATTAGATTACGAAGGATTTTGGGCCTCTTAGCACCTTCCAAAAGACCAGAGTGGAACACCGAATTTGATGACTTCTCCCCTTGGAAGCTAAATGCTCATGACGCTAAGATCTGTGACCTCTTGGCCACGGAATTACCAATCTAGAGTTCAAACAAAGCCTGGAACACTGCCTGCCTCATCAGCACCTTGATAAATGACATAACCCATATGCAGAAGATGTTAGATAATCTCTGTGTGGTTGGTGGCAGTCTTCTCAAAAAGTATTAACTTTAATTTTCTGCTTCTGTTTCAGCACTGAAATACCTCATCTATTCCCAACACAAATTTGAAAAAAAGTCCCTTGCATCCAAATCAATTACTACTTGGTTTACCACATCTCTGGATTTTCATCTAATTTAAATCGAGAAAATGTCTTTAGGCATGAATCATGGGCTTTGATCTTTACATTTCAATAAATATGGTGAGCTTTGTTACCAGGTTTCTCTCTTTCTGCATATCCTTTCATTAGTTTGAAACTTGTTATTTAAATAGGTGTGCTGATGGGTAGAAACTAGCTTTTGGTGGATGGGTATAGGCCCCAGCCATAAACACACACCTTCATGCTATTAACTGATTAACTCATTGCCACGAGCTGTATTTGTCATTTCAATATTTACAATGAGGCTCTGCTTTCATTTGGAAAGTCATTCTATCTTCATCTCCTGTTGGTTGGATTTTGAAGCTTTACATAAACCCAGCAAGTGAAAGGGAATGAGAAAGACTGACCCCATGAGTGAAGTAGCTTTATAGCACTGATATAAAGGAGGGTTACACCTGAAACATCGACTTCTCCACCTCCTGATGCTGCCCGGCTTGCTGTGTTCTTCCAGTCTCCTGCTTGTCTACTTTGGATTCCTGCATCCACAGTTTCTTTGTCTTTACAGCATTGCTTTGACTCTCAGGACTGTTCCAAAAAGCCAACCACAAAGCTTTTCCCTTTCCAGTCCTTTTCAATCCATTAACCCACCATTTTATACCTGACTTCCAGTTGCACCCTCCCAAGCGCACTGGATTCCCATCTCTTTTTGAAATGTCCTCTCTCCCCTACTCTCATTAGGACTCTTGTATCCTATGCACCCACAATGCTGCCTTTTGCTGCAGGCTTCCTTGCCTAATAGGTCTCCAACCATTCATTCAGCCTGCTTTAGGGTAGATAAAAATAAAATATTTCAGATGCTGGGTATCAGAAACAAAAGCAGAAAATGCTGGAGAGGCAGCAGTGGAGAGAGAAACAGAGTTAACATTTTGAAAAGTCACATCTTTCTCCACAGATGCCGCCAGTTTTGCTGAGCTTCTTCAGTGTTTTCTGCTTTTGCCTCGGGCTGGACAATGGACATAAAGGAGCATGTGGTTACAATGTACAGAAAACCCAGTTCCCCACCTCAGAGTGGCTACTTCCAACATGGAATGCTTCTCCAGGCCATTGAATCCAGAACCAAGGACAATTTAGAACACTCTTTGACTATTGCTCGTGGATAATGGCAGATAATAAGATTTCATCTGGTGTTAAATGGTGCACAACTCCAGTCATTCATTGATTTATTGGTCCATTCACTATTACTCCAACCAAGTCAGTTCTTTTGTGGGAAGAATTGGGCACCAATTACAATTTAGTTATGCTCAATTTGGCACTGCCGTTAGTGTTTCAAACTGTACAACCTACAATGTATTTCGTTCAGATCTAAATTTCTGCCAAAGCAATGCAATTGTTATATTCAGTACTGATGTTGAGATTAATGTGGCTGCTTCCATGAGCACCCAGTGAAAGCTATTGGACTTCTTTTGAATTCGGGAGGAGGACAGACTATAAGGGCAGGCTATAAAGGGGTCACGTCAAGAAAGAGATGAATTTTTGCAGTGGAATAATAATGCTGCTTCTGCAGTCTCAAAACTTATTTAAGAAGATATCCTTTGTGCAATCTGCAGCTATCTTTTTAAGGAGCTTCAGTTAAGCTGCTCCACACCAAGTTTCATTAAACAGCAGATGGAAATTAATGTGAGATTTTCCACTTTGACAGGAAGAACAGAGAAGCTGAATATTATTTAAATAGAGAAAGATTGCTGAAAGGTGTAGCGCAGTGGTATTCAGGAGTCCTGGTCCGTAAAGGCGAGCATCCAACTTTAGCGGGTTATAGGGAAGACAGGTGGAATGTTGGCCTTTATTTCAAAGGGAATTGAGGATGAAAGTCGGAAGGAGTCATTAAAACAATATGAGCCACTGGTTATACTACAGCTGGGCTATTGTGAGCAGTTTTCCTCCCCTTACCTAAGGAAAGATATGCTGGCATTGGAGACTGTCCAATGAAAATTGACTAGGTCACTAGTTTGTTCCCAGGTATGGAAGGCAGTCGTCTAAGGAGAAGGTTGGGGCTGTATTCATTGGTCTATAGAATCATAGAATCCCAACAAATCCACACAGAAATCCACCCAGACCCATTCCCCCACCCTATTACTCTACATTTACCCCTGACTAACGCACCTAACCTGCACATCTCTAAACACTATGGGGAAATTTAGTATGGCCAATCCGACTAACCTGCACATCTTTGAACTGTGGGAGGAAATCAGAGCACCCAGAGGAAAACCATGGAGACACGGGGAGAATGTGCAAACTCCACACAGACAATTGCCCGAGACAACTGCCGTGTGAGGCAACAGTGCTAACCACTGAGCCACTGTACCGAAGAATGAGAGACAACCTTAATTATTAGGGATCTTAACAGGCTAGATGTGGAGAGATTTTTCTGCTGTGCAAGTGTCTAAGACCAGAAGGCATAATTTCAGAATAAGGGGTCACATATAATTTCTGAATAAATCTTTTAATACAGAGGTGAGAGAGAATTGTTTTTCAGAGGGTAATGAATCTGTGGAATTCTTTACCACAGATTGCTGTTGAGGCTGGGTTATAAGTATATTCAAGGCTGAGATCAACAAAGTTTTAGTCAGTGAAGAAATCACTGAGGAAAAGGCAGGAAAGAGATATGGAAGATTATCAAACCAATCATGATCTCATGGAACGGCAGAGCAGACTCGATGGGCCTAATGGCCTACTTCTGCACCTCTGTCTTTTGGTCTTAAATGCACTTCATTCAGTTAACAGTTTCCTTAATGAGTCTTTTGTCTTGCAAATAAATACTTTGCAGATGTGAGGTCAATCACTTGCATAATCAAGTATCGGTTCCATTGAGCGCAGAAGCGCAGTAGAAATCTGTCAATGACATTTCATGGTGTAGAGTGTATTTCAAACACGTGAACGTTGACAAGAGGTCAAATATTCAATAAACTAGAAGTTTTACTGTTATGTAACTGAAACTTGATGACTGACCTGTGATATGTTAGCTGGGTTTATGAATAGAAATAAACTTTTAAGGAGTTTTGATCTGGAATGTGAGGTGCAATGAGGGGAACTGGATTATTACCTGTAAAGGAGGAATGTGCGTATAATGTGCAGTGGAGAAGGTGGCATTGAAAACATAGAGTCAAATGAGTTAAAGGAGCTTCGTCGCAACCCATTCTTATTGTGAATGTATAACAAGGGACCCCAGAAGGCAGCAGTGTATACAAACTGAATAAATGCCCCAAAACTTATTTCTACTGGCAGAATAAGAGTCGTTGACTTTCAAAGGGCTCTGATTTTAAGACTGCAGACCCTTAGGTTAGAAAAAGCTGACTAGCAAGTTGCAACTTAGATGAAATCATCCGGCATTAAAAGAAATGAGGGATTCAACAAAGAAAAGTGCTCCAGGACATTGAGGGCAGAGTTTGGAGACTCACAGCACACATTTCTCATAAGAAAAGCTGAACAAAGAAACAAAGATTCCAAAGAAATTAGGATTCACCTTTAACTCTTGAACTGTCAATAGAGGCTGTTTACAATAGAATATTAAAGTAAATTTTGGGGAAAAAAGGGCTTGATACCTTTGTTCAGTTTATTCCCATGTTTGGACCTCTAAAATTTTTCCAAACAATAAAAATTATTTATCTGATCCGCCTGCCTAGAGAAGTCTTGTGATTGGAAGTATTTGTAAAGGTACATATGTCATCTGCATATCTTAATTGATTGGATAATCATAACAAAACCTCCCAAAAGAACAAAGATACATAAAAGACAAAGCTCCTGGTTTGAAACAATCGGACCTGTTTTGCAATGATGCTCAGCAAAAAATAATTTATTTCTGTGAAGAGAAACAATGTGATACATCTGACTTATGTATATTTGAAACTGGAGAGAAGACTATTTGACATTAGAAGAAATGCATAATTTGCATTTATATTGCAACTGTACCAACATGTCAAAGTGCTTTACAATAAAGTACTTCTAAAGTGTCACAATTTTTTTGATTCATTCCTGGGGTGTGGCCAGGGCAGCATTGGTTGCCCATCCCAAACTGCCCTTGAGAAAGTGATGGTGAGCTGCCACCTTAAATCGCCATGATGTGGTGGTGCTGGTGTTGGACTGAGGTAGACAAAAGTTAAAAATCACACAACAGGTACCTGATGAAGGAACGGCGCTCTGAAAGTTAGTACTTCCAACTAAACCTGTTGGTCTATAACCTGGTGTTGTGATTTTTAACTTCTTAAATCACAGCAGTCCACGTGTTGTAGTTGTATCACAGTGCTGCCAGGGAGGACATTTCAAATCTGAAAATGTGTTGCTGGAAAAGCGCAGCAGGTCAGGCAGCATCCAAGGAGCAGGAGAATCGACGTTTCGGGCATGAGCCCTGAAGAAGGGCTCATGCCCGAAATGTCGATTCTCCTGCTCCTTGGATGTTGCCTGACCTGCTGCGCTTTTCCAGCAACACATTTTCAGCTCTGATCTCCAGCATCTGCACTCCTCACTTTCTCCTAGGACATTTCAAATGACAAATTGTGAACAGTTTTGATTTCCATATCTCTGGAAACATACTGGCATTAGAGGCAGTCTAGAGAAGCTTCATTGAGATGATCCCGGGTATGGAGGGATTTTGTTATGAAGGAATGTTGAATAGGTGGGACTTGTACTCATTAGAGTTTAGAAGAATGAGAGGCAACCTTCTTGAAATATGTAAGATTCTTCAGGGGTGGGCAGGGTAGATGCAGAGAGGTTGTTTCCCCTTGAGAGAGAGACTAGGATCTAATCTCCAAGAAGAAACCCCTCCTCATCTTTGTCCTTTCCCTTATCTGAAGGCAAGTAAATCTGTGGAATGTTTTGCAGCAGAGGACTGGATCGTTAAGTACATTTAGGGCTGAGGGAGACATTTTTAGTCAGTAAGAGAATCAGGGCTTATGGGGAAAAGACAGGAAAGTGGAATTGAGGATTGTCAAACTGACCATGGTCTGACTGAATTGGGAAGTGGACTCAATGGGCTGAATGACTGCTTCTGCTTGCTGTGTATTATCAACTAATAAGAAATCAGAAGTATTCCCAAATGAGTATGGTATGTGCCCTGAAAGAGAGCTTGCAGATAGTAGTGTCGTCATCAGCCTGCCATCCTTGCTCTTCTGTTCAGAAGAAGGCTTAGTGAGTTACTGCACTGTATCAGAGAAAGAAACAACTGCTGCTACTGTGTACTGATAGTGAAGGGAGCGAATGTTTGAGATATAGGGACCCATGAAATCAGCTGCTTTCTTCTTCACAGTGTCAAGCTTCTTAAATGTTATTGGAGTTGCTCTTGTCAAACAAGTATTGCACTGTACTATTGCCTTGTGCCTTGTAAATGGTGGGCAAACTTCGGGAACTCTGTAGGTGAGTTACTTGCCACAGAATTCTCTGTCTCTGGCCTTCTCTTGTACCCATAATATTTATGTGGCTGATTAACCAGAAACAAAATTCAATGGTATCTCTCAAGATATTAATAGTTAAGGTGATTAAAGTTGTTAAATGTCAATGGTAAGTGGTTAGGATTTGTATTGATGGAAATGGTCATTGTCTAGAACTTGGGTGGCATAGATGTTACTTGCCAAACTCAAACTTGCTATGTCAGAGAGACATACCTGCAACAGGTAGGTTGATAGGACAAGGTCTAATAGATTTTTCCTTCGTTTCTCTCGCTTGTAGGAAAGTAATATAAATTTTTGGAGATAGCAACTTGAGAGCAACTCATTGCTATGAATTAGTGATCTTCAGATGCTTAATGTTTCTCTTTCTGTTCAATGTTCAAGCCAGTTTCCATTGGCAAACTGGCACTCAGTTTTAGCAGAAGAGAAACCTTGTGCATTAAATATCCATTTGCAAGGTAGAGAGGATGGACATAGAACTCCAGCTTGATGCCTTGATTCAGGTTGTACAAGCAGGGGATCAGCTTTATGAATATAACTGGGTAACAGGACCTCAGAACACTCAGGTTTCCATGGTAGCTTGTTGCTTACATCTACAGCCTCCTGAAACAAGGTGGGCATGCACTGCCAGGACCAGCACTGGTGATCTCCTCTGTGAGGAACAAGACCTATATGTGTCAGGAATGCATTTTATGGACAGAATGGCATGAAAACATTTGTACAAGGTAATTGTGAGGGGTAGGTATGGGATGATAATCAGATGAGGATGCTTATTGGTTGTTTAGATGGTGATGTGATGAGATGTCTTGCGACAGGAATGAGAGGGGAAGCTGCAAGGTCTGAGGAGTGCTTGCGGGAGAATATGGAGGTATTCAGAGAATGGGGATTAGCATTTGGTATGTCTTTCAACTTCCTTATGCTATTGAAGTCACTGAGCCTTGTTTGACTCTACTGCATGTTTTCAGCAGCTTACAACCATACCTGTTTCTTTATAAAGCTGGTTTCTAACTCTGTTTGCAAGGGGCTAATAGTTCTGTCTGGACACTCAACCTGTAGCAAAGGATGCATCAAAGAGGAGAAGTTAGGGGCACAGTCATCCATCCTGATGCTTGCTGTACGCTCAGACAGGTCTTCAACGGAGCCACTCTGACTTCTCCCTTTACATATGACTGCCTTCAGTAGACTGGTGTGGATCATCATCATAGCTGCATTCCCTTATTGGGTGGGAAACCTTAGAATGGGATGTTCATGCCTTGTCTGAGTTAAAAAGGTCTGGCAAACCTGAACAAACCATGATTAGGGAGCATGGGTTTAAATTGATTGAAAGAAAGATAGGGTTGGGGGGGGGGGTGGCGCCGGATCACGTCTCGCCCATTTATTATAATTTTACAAGGATGCCTCAACCAGAGTGGATAGAGGAGAACCAGTGGATATGATGTACTTGGACTTCAAGAAAGTATTTGACAACCTCACAAAAGGTAGTTATAAGGTAAGGATCCATGGCATTGGAGGTGGTTTATTGTCATGCATAGAAAATTGGTAATGGAAAGGAGATATTGAGTGGGGATAAGGAGCTCCTTTTCAGGTTGGAGACCCTTGACAAATGGGGGTCCACAGGCATCAGTGCTCAAACCACAACTGTTTACAAAATATATTAACAGTGTAGGTTGAAGCAGGACACTGGCAGGATGCTGAACTGGGCTGTTAAGTGGTAGATGGAATTCAACTTGAAAAATTGTGAAGTGATTCACTTTGGAAGGCCGAATTTGAACGCAGAATACAGGGTTAAAGGCAGGCTTCTTCACAATGTGGAGGAGCAGAGGGGTGTTGGGGTCCATGTCTATAGATCCCTCAAAGGTAGTTGATAGGGTTGTCAAGAAAATGTTTGGTTTGTTGGCTTTCGTTAGCAGGGGGATTGAGTTTAGGAGCTACAAAGTTATGCTGCCCTGGTTCGACCACACTTGGAATATTGTGTTCAGTTCTGGTTGCCTCATTATAGGAAGGATGTGGAAGCAAGATGAAGAGAGGCATAAATAGAGTGGATGGCCAGAGATTGTTTCTTCCCAGGGTGGAAATGGCTATCACGAAGGGGCATAATTTTCAGGTGATTGGAGGAAGGTTTAGGGGAGATGTCAGAGGTAGGTTCTTTACACAGAGTGGTAGGTGCATGGAATGAACTGCCAACAGTGATATTAGAGTCAGATACAGTAGGGACATTTAAGCGTTGCTTGGATAGCACATGGACTATAGTACAATGAAGGGTATGTAGGTTAGTTTGATCTTGGAGTAGGATAAAAAGTTGGCACAACATCGAGGACCAAAGGCCGGTACTGTGTTGTACTGTTCTATGTTCTATAGCATGATCTCGTTAAAGAAGGTAAGCATCTCAGGATTTGGCATGTCATGGATAAATAGGAAGATTAGAAATCACATTGAAGGAGGGATTCCATGTGGGTCAAATATGCACAATAAAAATGGTTAAAGTAAGAGAAAATGAAAAATATAGACATAAGTTAATAAATGGATGACGAGTTAGGAAAGAATATGATGAATGAATAAAAAAGATATTAAGAAGACCAGATAAAGATTTGTAAATATGCCAGTATAACAAATTGTTCGAAGTGACTGGGACACCTGAGAGGAGACACTTTAGTAAAAGTGAAACAGATACAGCCAGGGGTACTTTTATAAGGGTTTCAATTCAGTTAATGCAAGAAGGAAGGATGTGGTCTGGAGATGAGGCCTGAATTTGTCCCAGAAAAGATGTGTTATGAAACAGAATACATTAGTTAAGCTGAAGGAGGAAAAATGTCTGTATTTGATGGACCATTTCCTATCACCCTGAAGGAAAGAGAACCAATCCTACACATTAGGCCGCAGTAATAATAAACCAGGAAGGGTCTCCAGGGAGGTACAGTGGCTCAAAACCTGGAAATATATGCATCCTGGAAGTCCTACCCATTTTAACAGAAAGACTTGCTTTTTTCCTTAAATTCTCATTTTCTGGCCCAGCAGCTAAACAAATTGGAGGCTGTTGGATGGCAAAGCCAGTGGCTCAGGCCATAGTTAGAATTCAGCAAAGGAAATAGGTCACTGGTAGGGGGATCTTGGGGAGTGTCCAGTTAGTGGACAGTTTGTAGGTTCAGTAAGAGACAGGCCATGGGGAAGCAGGATTAGCAGATAGATTGCTGAGGTTAGTAAAGTCAAGTGGACATATCCCTGGACAGGAAGAGAAGGCAGGGACATTGGTGTCAGTGAACAGATTGGTGGACAATGAACACATCTTGGAGCGAGAATGGGTTGTTGCATGGATCCCATTTATATCGATTGGCCAGTTATTGGTATTGCAAAGTGAAAAATACAGTTTTACCAGGTCAGAATGCTGAGTGCATGATGGGATAATTTTAAGAGGTAAAGCAAAAAAATGCTGGAAATGCTCAACCGGACAGGCAGCAACTGTGGAGATGCTCCTCTCTCTCTCTCTCGCTCTCCATGGCTGCTGCAATTTTCTGCTTTTAAATACCTTTAACAGATTCAGGAAGAAACTGATACAATCAAAGATACCTCTGTACGCCATGCCTAAATTTACATGTTGGCTCAGGTTTCCCAATGGCCAGCCAGTTGCCTTTCCAGATGTGAGTTGCACTTGCATTGTAGCACTGTTGAAGGAATTGCCAGGGGAAATTTAATTCTTCCTGGGCAGTTCCACTATGTCTGAAACCTTCCAAAGGTTTCATTTAAATTGGAAGGATTCTGTTGAAATTACATGAAGTAGTTACCCAAAAAATATTGGACTATTAAATCTGTAGTTTACCTCCTGTCTAACTATTTAACAGACTCCATACTTAGCTCACACAACCCCAGCTTAGCTTACCTTCCCCACAGCCAAAGGATTTGATCTCTCCAAACTATCCTCCACTCTGCATCCCCAACCTTGCACTCTGACAGTCTACCCTCTATCCACATGGCACCTTACCCAGCTGGCATGTGATTAACCTGGTACACTAACCTGTACTCATCTAGCACCCTATACACGTGGCACCCTACATATCTGGCACCTATTCCCTCCTGCACATCTGATGCCCTCCCTCCCAGGACCCTGCATCACATTTATTATATGACAGCAGCTGTTAAAGTGACTTTTTGTGATTCTAGACCTTGTACATTTCAGGAAATGGCAGTTGACTGCTTTGGAAATGGGATATGGTTTGCCTTCCTCTGACCAGGCCAAAAGAATTGTCAGAAGGCAAGTATGGCTCCATACTTATGACAGAGCCTTCAGTGGAATCTCCTCTGAGAAATCAATACTTCCTTCTTTCATATAAAAAAATCTGCATGAAGCTGCCACTCATCAAAAAATCAGTCCAAGTCTTAAAATTAGACCATTGGTTTGTTGCAAACTGACCAGATAAAGCTAGGCATGCTCCCCCTGGTAAATAAGCCTACAAACCAGGCCCATCTGAGCAGATCAGAAGTGGAAGTTCTCAGCTGCCATGGTAACACTTAATACTCTCAGTACCTCTTCGACAGGGTGTTAATGAAAAATGTCAGGTTTTCTTGGGAAATCTTTTTGTACTCTGTAAATCTAATGGTGGCTGGGTCAGTACAAAGACATCTGCTAATTAACTACTAATTAGATACCATATTGTATGCTGCACAGAAAGGTATTTTTGCTTCTGAGAATACATACAATAGGAGAGAAAACCATTAGAGTAATTCAACAGGCATACTGAAAATGATGAGCGATCTAGGCAGAGGAAATCTTTGCATTGTCAGAATGGTTGAGAACCACAGTGCAAGCTAAATTGCCATGGCAGAGAGCCATTTTGGGCTGAATACCCTCCTCCTGTGTTGTAACTACTCTGCCTGCAGAATAATATGGAAACAATCTTTTAAAAGGTTTTTGTGTCGTCTCATCTCATGTGAGGTCTGATTTCCAAAAGCAAGCCTTGAGAATACGGTTGAGAATACAGTTAGCCAATTGGCATTCTGAAAAGGGAGAAGGCAGGATCAATGTTTGATGTGTCATTCCTGAACAGAGTTGACATAAACTGCTTCAATGATGCTGATCGATTTGCTCTGTTCTTCCAACTTTTTCTGTTTCTTGTTCAGTTGAATTGGCTGTATGATGTCCCCGAACTCTGCCAGATGGAGGCACAGAATCTGAGCAGGATTGCACTGGTGTTTTGGAGGTGTTTACCGCCCTGGGCTCTAAACATTACGATTTTGATAAGAATGTGATTTTCCATGATCCCAGTTAGTGTATAGAGACTTCTCCTATCCCCTACAAATTCAAGATTGGATCATCCTCTTCAGTTAGAAAATAGTAATTTTGCACTCTGTTTTCACCATGACACTAATAAATTAATCCATCTCCTTTAGTCAGCAGGTAGTTATTTTACATATGGAGAGCCTATGCATGAGGGAGAAGAGAATGGAAGAGTATTGAGGCAAGAATAGGACTTTAGAAAAGTTGTATTGAGTATAAACAATGGAGTCATGTGCTATGGATTCTGTATCATTCCTGGGAGCATTCGCTCTATTCTTTACTAAAAAAAACAAAAGAGGCTTCAGCAAAATTAACAAAGTGCTGGAGAAACTCAGCAAGTCTGGCAGCATTTGTAGACTGAGAAATGGAGTTCATGTTTTGAGTCCAGTGACCCTTTGTCAGGACTGATTTTTCCCACAGTTCACCTCAAGATTGTTTCTGTTTTATCTGAGACGTTCCTTTTTATTCTCCTGGTATTTTGCCTAATTCAGGCATTTTTTTCCATAAGTCGTACATCACTGTGCAAATTCAGGTATCGACATCTGCTCCACCTGAACAGCTACATAAAACCTAAATTGGACCAGACCTTTCTTTGACCTCTTACAGTACAGAATTTCAACAAGAAATGTCTCATACGTGCTTTATATGTTTCACTGATAAGTTTTAGCTTAAGGAATTAAAGTTTAACTTAGAAGATGGCATAAATGTAATTGAAGCACATTGAAGTCAAGTGTAGTTAAAAGATTGGAATCTGGTGCTTTAAGAGATTACCCGTGTTTGTTTAATAAAAGCAGAATAGAAGAGATTGTTTTGGGGGGGATAGAACTGAATTACCTTAAAACCATTCAGTGAATTCGGAAAAGTTGTAAAACCCATTTTACTTCATCAGATCTAGAAAGAAATTGTTAATGGGTGCTACTAAACCGAAAAGGTCAGGTTAAGAGTATTGGAGAAAGCTATTTTGTCATGGGGATGGTGGACTTTTAATGAAAAGATTCTCTGGATTCAATGTATTTGCTTGCAGGGAGATATTAAGTTGCAGTTTTAACGCTGTGGCTATGAGTTTCTAGGCAGTCAGGGCTTGGAAAATCTTGAGCTTCGAAGGCAGTAGAAAATCACTGGCCTTCTATTGGAGAAAGGAACAGCCAAAGAAAGTGTCCCCATACAGCTAAAATACTGCTGTTATCTCAGGGGAGCTGGAAAACTCATTGAGGTCCATGGACCCATTTGTTAACTGAGAGTGGAGGTGAAGGAAACTCTCAAGGAGCATTTGCTTGGTTTAGTTGAGAAGGACTGGCGTTCAGAGAATCTGGGCAGTGCCAAGACTTGTGAATATAACCTTTGCTAGAATTGTGCTTGTGAGTAAGGCTGGAGTGTAATTTTGGAAATTTAGTGGAACATAAATTCAGGCAAAAGATTGAACTACCAAGGTATGAACAATCATCAACAGGCAGTCTGCGATGAAGTGGCCTTTGAGGGAATTTCAAGACTAGATCTTCAGAGTGAAGAATTGAACTCCCTTGAAAAAGAGACAAATTTTTAGTCAGATCACATGATCCACGGTGTCACTTTCATTTGGTTGGTTAGCTGAGAAATCCAAGACAACTGTCTTACCGCATTTGCAACTTAATGCGCTTGATAGGATGTTTTACCAGAGTTTGTGCCCATATTTTCCTTGTGTTTATTCTGATTGTTAGTGTAAATGTTTTGCATCTATATATGAGAGATTGCTTTGTATAATAAAATTCATTTTATTTGTTCAAAACTGACAAACGTTTGGCTTTATTCCCTCAATAAGTACCTGAGATTTCAAACATTGTCAACTTTCAACAAAATAAGTCACTAATGCCGAACCAGATCCTCACACAAATGTGAGTTTGTAATTAGAGCATTATGAGATAGAGGAAAAAACTGGATAGTGTTCAATTAAACTGTTGATTTGTTGCATTACATGCATGGATGTGTTTTCAATACATGAAGGATAGTTCATGATTAAAACAAAATTGACCTCAGTATTCCATCTGATCTTGGAATTCTTTGGGAAACACTTGTTTTCTCATGTGCAAAACACTTTACGTGTAATGGCGATGTATGTCAGCAAACATGGGCATCATAATGTATATTAAAAGCGTTCAAGGGCCTCAGCTACGCTATGAACTTCACTAGCTGCACACAGCTTTGAAAGGTAATAGTTTGAGGGGTTCATGTCTTTGCTGCATTGAGTTCTACTTGAGCTTTCAGAGAAAAGATGTATTTGGACCAACTCCCTAAGGTCTTAATCAAAATGCCCAACTAAATGTTGTTGTACTTATTGCCATAATGTATTAAACTTCTTAAAATCTCAGAAGTGTCTCTTCTGTAAATGCTCTAATATGCTGTCATTCACCACTAATCACTAGATAGGCACAATTCAAAAGAGGATTGGTAGCAGCAAGCTACCCCAAGCAATCCTTACCCGGTACCATATATTGTAGAGGTGGCAAATACCATGAGGTACTCTGAGTGGTCACTTAGGAAATGTGACATAACTGTACTTCCGTATAATTTCAGACAATTCTTAGTTACATTACTAGTTTTATCAGTTGTTTGGGATTAAAATGTAGGATTATCCCATTTAGTCTGGGGAAACTTAGATGTACCCAAATATACAGGAACCTTTAGTTCTTGTAAGTTTTCTGACTGGGCTTGAACCTGTCAGAAGGCAAGGATGGTTCCAGGAAATAACTTTCCAGTGACCAGGATATTTCGTGCTTCAGATTTATAAAATTCAATTAATTATTAATAATATGTCCCAATGGTTTCCAATGTAATTAACCTTTTTTTTATATTGCTTAGAAGTTCATTATCATCTGGCAATGATGAGGATATTTGCAGTGTAACCATCTGGAGAAAACTGCAGAACTCATTCAGTTAAAGGGCAAAGAGGCAAGCTGAAGAGGTTTGAATAATAAATGAAGATGAAGAACAATAATATTTTACACCCACGAGGAAATAGAAGTTATGTTCTTCTGCGAAGCAAACCATGAACTGATAGGAAATGCTGATTCCTTACCAAGATGGAAATAAGATTAGGCAATCAGCAGACCAAGCTGATGATTGTTTTAAGGTGAGACATCCACCCCCAACCTCGGAGGACATCTCGCCTTAGGGGGCTGCTTGAAAGTTGGATGGAAAGAGACGATCAAGGGAAAATAAACTGGAGTTTCAGGAGGGAAGAAGCAAATTACAATGTAATACGTCCCTGCACAATTCTGGATTAGTGGTGCTGGAAGAGCACAGCAGTTCAGGCAGCATCCGAGGAGCAGTAAAATCGACGTTTCGGGCAAAAGCCCTTCATCAGGTCAATACTACAATTCCGCAACTCACATTTTATAGCCTACCTCCCGAACAATTTCCAGCCCATATCACATTACCACCAAATCTGTACCCTTTCTTTTCTGCTAATAATGTCTTATGCATTAACATGCATAGTGCCTTTCATAAGTTCAGACAGGCAATGGCTGCAGACAATCCTTGATCAAACATCTTCACAAATTCAACCAGATTAGTCAATCCGAGTAGTTCATCACAAATCCATTCTGATTCTGTGACTGACTCAAATTTGTCCCGTGCAACTATGCTAAGTGAGTTGTATAGCCAAGCTTAATCCTGTCTTAATGTGACAGTTCCACATATGCAAGTCATACATTTATCAGGGATTGCTGGGTAGACAGCAAGAAACCAATTTAAACCAGGGGTCCTAAGGCCAAGTGTAAAACCACTACTATCACTGTAGCAGAGATTTTTTTTTAAACATTTTGTTCCCGTGGTAGTCTGAATGAGATTTTTATAGTCAAGATATTTCTATTATGAACTTTGATAGAATAGAATTCTAGAGTAAAAAAACTACTTACAGTCAATGTGGTGGAACCTTGTTCAGGATATTTATTTCACATATCAATTGAGATTGCGAGACGAGAATGGACTCAGTATCAGCCTTGACACCAGTGAAATCAGTCATTACTGAAACAACTAATCCAAGATGGTGGTGGAGTAACCGCGTTGTGTGCGGGCTCCTGTCCAGAGCTCATCTGTTCCATCTGCTTTTACGTTTTTTAAAATTCTTTCACTGCTTGTTTGTTTCTTAATCTACTTACGTTCTGTGGAGAGTGAGTTTGTGCAGCACGGAGAAGATCGAGCCAGCGTGGCAGCAAGAGAGTTTCCCTGGTATCTGTGGCATTGAGAGCGGGCAGCCCAAAGTGTCTCAACCTCTGTGGCGATATCTAGCATGAGAGAGATTGAGCCAGTGTGGAGGAGATTGAGCCCTTGTGGCAATTGTGAGACCAGCATGGCCAAGAACTTAAGGGCTATAATGTTGAACTTGGAAATCTATTAGTTTATTTTTCAACTTTGTACTAAGATTTCGTATCTAGGGTACCTTTGTATCTAAGAAGGCACTGGGAATGATGACTTTGTACACTTCCCACTGTACTCCTGTGTCCCTGTACTTGAGTGCATGTGACAATAAAATCTATTCCTAATTCTAGTATCGAAAGTAGGACAATTCTGTAAACTGTACCAACAAGCCACTTTACACCAGCAATTATTATTTGAAGTTGTTGATGAAAAGAAGTTTTTGAACCATTAAAGGGTATCCTTACAGCAGCTTTGTCCATGTGTTTACAATATAACATTTGGATCAACCACCTATCATCAACTTAGGCATCAGAAATGAAAACTGCAAAACCAGTTTTGTTAGCCCTGCAAAATTCTCCTTTCATAGGTCTAGGCTTGTGCCAAAAGTAGAAGGGCTGTCCAACAGACCAGTCATGCAACAACCTGATGTAATCTCACTTACAAAATCATACAGTATATTGACTGTAAAGTATATCACCATCCCTGGGTATGTCCTGTCCCACTGGTAGGATAGAACCAGCAGAGGTGACGGAATGCAGTCAGGAGAAACATTCCTGAACATTTACTCTGGACCCCATGAGGTCTCATGGCACCAAGTCAAACAGATGCAAAGGATCTTCCTGCTGATTGCCACACACCCCGCTAGGCTGATGAATCAATATTCCTTCACGTTGAGCATTATTTGGAGGAAGTATTGAAGGTGGTAAGAGTGCAGAATATACTCTGGTTTGACAGCTTAAATGTCCGTTGCCAAGACTGGCCTGGTAACATCTCCACACAATGAGCTGGCAGATTCCTTAAAGCTGGTTGACTAGGTCTGAGGCAAGGATTAAGGGCATCAGCAAGAGAGGAATCATCAAACAATCTGTATCAGATGCATCAGTCTATAACATTATTGATAGGAGAGACCACTGCACATTGTGAAGATAAAGTCCTGTCTTCACATTGACAGTATCTTCCATTGTGCTGTGTGGTTCTAACACAAAAGAGCTGAATTCCATGGGTGAGGTGAGAGTGACTGTCCCTGATATCAAAGTTGCATTTGACCGAGTGTGATTTTTGAGGTGTCCTCACAAATCTGGAATTGGAGGGAGATCTCTCTGCTGGTTGGAATCATACCTGGCACTAGGAAGATAGTTGATTGAGGTCAGTCATCTCAATTCAAGGATATCTCTGAAAGAGTTCCTCGGGGGAGTATCCTAGGCCCCGCTGTCTTCAGCTGCTTCATCAATGATCTTCCCACCACCATAAGGTCGGAGGTGGAGATGGATGTTTGTCGATGATTACAAAATTCATCACCGTTTATGATTCTATGATTCATGACACCCCAGCTAATGAAGCAGTCCACAACCAGATGCAGCAAGATCTGGACAACATTCAGGCTTGGATTTATAAGCGGCATGTATGATTCACACCATAAGTGCTAAGCTGTGATCATCTCCAATTAAGAGAGAATCTAATGATAACCTCTAGACAGTCAATGGCATGCCAAACACGGAATCTCCTACTTATCCTGGTGGACAGATTGACCAGAAAATGAATTGAACTAGCCATACTGTGTATGTGGGTTCAAAAGAAGATCAGAGGTTAGGAATTCTGCAGTGAGTAACTCACCATCTCCAAAGCACAAGTCAGGAGTGTAATGGAGTAGTCTTCATTTGTTTGGATGGGTGCAGCTCCAAAAACATTTAAGAAACTCAAGATCATCAGGAAAAAGTAGCTTTGCTTGACTAGCACCACATCTACACTTTCAAAATTCACTCCCTCCACCATCAAAGCACAGTGGCAGCAATATACACCATGTACAAGTACACTGCAGTAATTCACCAAGTCTCCTTTGACAGCACCAGCAAATCAGCAACCTCTATCATCTGGAGGGGGGGGGGGAGCAAAGACAGCAGATACCCAGGAAAACCACAATCTACAAGCTGTTCTCCAATTTGTTCGTCATCCTGACTTGGACCTATATCACAATTTCTTCAGTATCACTGGGTCAAAATTTCCTAATCTCACTGTCTTTACACACTGAACACAGTTGTAATTCAAGAAGGAAATTTATTACCACCACATCCCTTGAAAAAGAATAAAACATAAAATGGATGAAGAAGTGAACAAAATGAAGTATAGCATAGTTATTTAATGAGTAACTCAATGTAGGCAAGCCAGTAAACAGCAAAGATATCAATTTAAGGGGAATTGGGTAGCTGCTCCACAACAACCATGTTTATAGATCAATGGTCATAACTAGCTCTATTGAACAATGGAGTTAAGCAATGATCACAGATGTGTGTCTAGAATAATTTATGATTTGGAGATGCCGGTGTTGGACTGGGGTGTACAAAGTTAAAAATCACACAACACCACACCAGGTTATAGTCCAACAGGTTTAATTGGAAGCACAGTAGCTTTCGGAGCAACGCTCCTTCAGGTGATAGTGGAGGGCTCGATCGAGCCCTCCACTATCACCTGATGAAGGAGCGTCGCTCCGAAAGCTAGTGTGCTTCCAATTAAACCTGTTGGACTATAACCTGGTGTTGTGATTTTTAACTTAGAATAATGTAGTTTGTAGGACAGTGGTGATTACTGTTCCCTGATGTTCACAGATATATACTACAGACTTTTAAATGCTTAGCTGTGACCTCATCTTCAGCTGGTCTCCGCGACTCAGCCTGGTTCACATTTAATTTGCTCTTTCTTGATTCTTCATTGGAATATGCTAAAATTAGTGGCTTCTGTGATTGAAGTAGACAGTGAGCTCATGAAACCAAACATGAGAGAATTTGCACTTTCATTTGCTAAGTAGCTACTGCTGTGACTTCAGAAATACTGTTTCATCCACAAACCCTAACTTCTGTGGTAGCTGCTTTATTCACATGGGTACATTACTGATAAAGGTACTTAATGTATATAGTCCCTGAGGGTTGTTCTGTCATGAGTGACGATGGGTAATGGTTAACCTAAAGGTCACTGTGGCTCAGGTGAGGGAAGAGGTTGAGAAGGAGAGTCCTTTCTGGTAACCTCGGTTGCTGTGGGAGTTGGATCCAAGCTATTATGGGCATTTAAGCGGGCATTGGATAGGCATATGGAGGATAGTGGGCTAGTGTAGGTTGGGTGGGCTTGGATCGGCGCAACATCGAGGGCCAAAGGGCCTGTACTGCGCTGTACTCTTCTATTGTTACAAACTGGCTGACCCCCAGAATTCTCATAGATAGCCATGTTTACATGAGCCCTGGAATCACGCCGCAATCATTACTTAGAATTCTTATCTATTAATCAAAAATTAGATGTTTATTGGTTCCAATTAATCCTAACTACATGTGGCTGGCAATTAATGTATTGTTTATTGCTGCATAATTGTATTGACCTACTACAGATAGTTTGGAAAAAGGAGTGTCCCATTCCAGATCATTACTGTCCCTTGATCAAAATCCTTAGTGTAAGAACAGATATTTAATGTTAGTATAAAATACTTCAAAGTTTGTATGACCACATTATAGCCACTATTTAACTATTTTTTAAAATCGTCGATAGTCCATAGTTTTCAAACATTAGTTCCGGTTTAGGATAGTTGTCACACGTATGGTCAACAGGCACAATATTAAAGTGTATATAGCAATAAAAGTCAATGTCAAAATTCAGGATCTGAACTGAGGGACATTCGAATAGAGCAAGGTAGAGCCTGAAGGCTTGAAATTAGAGGAGGGGATTGGTAAATATTGTTTATATATTCTCTCGAGAGTGCGTATCTTGTGGCTGGAATCTAGTCAAACTAAATTGAGCAATGACCAGAAACACAAGCTGGTTTCATGTCATTCCCCCCCCCCCACCCCACCCCATGTAACTCTCAGCCACCTTGTCCACCCCCAACTCTGATAAAGGGCTTGTGTCCAAAACGTCAACTCTCTTACTCCTCAGATGCTGCCTGATTAGCTGTGCTTTTCCAGCGCCACACTCTTTGACAACTCAATGTTGATGTGTTTTCAACAGTCATTTTCCAATATTTCAGGTAACTTGAAAGGGAACCAAAGATATAAATATATAAAGAGTAAAAATGTTAGTCAAAGGAATGGTGAAGCAAATTAAGGATCAAAAAGAGGATGAACTTGTAGAGACAGAGTACATGGCCTAAAGTACTGAATCAGTTCTTTCCTGCTATATTCATTAAGGAAGAGGAAACTGCAAATGTCACAAAAAAGGAGAAAGTAGTAGACAAATTTAATTGGTTAAAAATAAAAGTACTTGAGAATCCCAGCACACTCAGTAGAAAAGTCACCCATACCCATTTGGATGTGTCCAATGTGTAATCACACTGCCACCTGGAAGCTACAGAGTGGCTTGCTTAGAATTTGTCCTGTTTAAAATACTCTGTTTTAGTTATGTGCATTATAATGAGTAGGCCATACATAGCAAAATTGTTTTAGAGATAACATTGAGCCTAGATTAGAAGGAGAAGTGAAGTTGTAGAGGTTCTGGCCACAATGATCCAATCTTCCTTCGATGGAGGTGGTGCTAGAAGACTGGAAGTTTGTAAATGTTACACCATGTCTCAAAAAAGGGGAGAGGAATAAATCGGATAACTGTTGGAAACCTTTAGAGACATTAATTTGGGACAAAATTAATTGGCCATGGAAAAATTTGTTTTAGTAAATGAAAGCCAGGAGGCAATAGTCTAGTGAGTTTAGTGCTAGACTGTTAATCCAGAGAGGGGAAAGTGAGGACTGCAGATGCTGGAGATTGGAGCTGAAAATGTGTTGCTGGAAAAGCGCAGCAGATTCTTCCTATAATGCAGTGACCAGAACTGTACGCAATACTCCAAGTGTGGCCGCACCAGAGTTTTGTACAGTTGCAGCATGACCTCATGGTTTCGAAACTCAATCCCTCTACTAATAAAAGCTAACACACCATATGCCGCCTTAATAACTCTATCAACCTGGGTGGCAACTTTCAGGAATCTATGTTCGTGGACACAGAGATCCCTGCTCATCTACACTACCAAGAATCTTACCATTAGTCCAGTACTCTGCATTCATGTTGCTCCTTCCAAAGTGAATCACCTCTCACTTTTCCACATTAAACTCTATTTGCCACTTCTCAGCCCAACTCTGCAGCTTATCTATGTCCCTCTGTAACCTACAATATCCTTATGTAATATTCACAACTCTACCAACTTTAGTTTCATCCACAAATTTGCCAACCCATCCTTCTACGCCCTCATTCAGGTCATTTATAAAAATGACAAACAGTAGTGGACCACTAGTAACTGAACTCCAGAATGAACATTTCCCATCAACTACCACCCTCTGCCTTCTTTTAGTGAGCCAATTTCTGATCCAAATCATTGAGGCTAAATCACCCTCAATCCCATGCCTCCGTATTTTATGCAATAGCCTACTGTAGGGAACCTTATCAAATGCCTTACTGATATTCATATACACCACATCAACCACTTTACCCTCATCCACCTGTTTGGTCACTTTTTCAAAGAATTCAATAAAGTTTGTGAGGCAAGACCTACCCTTCAAACCATTTTGATTATCCCTAACCAACTTATTCCTTCCTAGATGATTATAAATCCTATCTCTTATAACCTTTTCCAACACTTTACCCACAGCCGAAGTAAGGCTCACTAGTCTGTAATTACGAGGGTTGCCTCTACTCCCCTTCTTGAACAAGGGAACAACATTTGCTATCCTCCAGTCTTCTGGCACTATTCCCGTAGACAATGATGACATAAAGATCAAATCCAAAGGCTCTGCAATCTCCTCCTTGGCCTTCCAAAGAATCTGAGGATAAATCCCATTCGACCCAGGGGACTTATCTATTTTCACATTTTCCAGAATTGCTAACACTCCCTCCTTATAAACCTCTATCCCATCGGTCTAGTAGCCTGTATCTCAGTATTCTCCTCGACAACATTGTCTTTTTCTAGTGTCGTAGAGTGTACAGCACTGTAACAGACCCTTCGATCCAACTCATCCATTTGGTCCAGATATCCTAAATTAATCTAGTCCCATTTGCCAGCACTTGGCCCATATCCCTCTAAACCCTTCCTTTTCATATACCCATCCAATTGCCTCTTAAATGTTGTAATTGTACCAGCCTCCACCACTTCCTCTGGCAGCTTATTCCATACACACACCACGCTCTACGTGAAAACGTTGCCCCTTAGATTCCTTTTAAATCTTTCCCTTCTCACCCTAAACCTCTAGTTCTGGACTCCCCCATCCCAGGGAAAAGACTTTGTCTATTTACCCTGTCCATGCCCCTCATGATCTTATAAACCTCTATAAGGTCACCCCTCAGCCTCCGCTCCAGGGATAACATCCCCAATGTATTCAGCACCCCCTAGTAGCTCAAACCCTCCAACCTTGGCAACATCCTCATGAATCTTTTCTGAATCTTTTCAAGTTTCACGACATCCTTTCTATAGGAGGGAGATTAGAATTGCACACTATAGTCCTAAAGTGTCAATGTCCTGTACAGCCACAAAGTGATCTCCCAACTCCTATACTCAATGCTCTGACTAATAAAGGGGTTGGACAAACTTGGATTGTTTTTGCTAGAGAGCCAAAGACTGAAGGGTGTCCTAATAGAAGTATGTAAACTTATGGGAGGCATGGACAGAGTAGATAGTCTGCATTTTTTTTTCCCAGGATGAAAATGTCAAATACGAGGGGGCATTGGTTTAAGATGAGGGAGATTTGTAAGGCAAGGTTTTTAGATTAGATTAGATTACCTACAGTATGGAAACAGGCCCTTCGGCCCAACAAGTCCACACCGACCCTCCGAAGAGTAACTCACCCAGAACCATTTCCCTACCCTATATTTACCCCTGACTATGGGCAATTTCGCATAGCCAATTCATCTAACCTGCACATTTTTAGATTATGGGAGGAAACCGGAGCACCCAGAGGAAACCCACACAGACACTGGGAGAATGTGCAAACTCCACACAGGCAGTCACCCGAGGCGGGAATCGAACCTGAGTCCCTGGCGTTGTGAGGCAGCAGTGCTAACCACAGCCATTGTGCAGCCCCACTCTCTTTACACAGTGTGTGGTAGGTGCCTGGAATGTGCTGTCAGGGGAGGTGGAAGCAGAAGAAATGATAGCAATGTTTAAGAGGCATTTAGACAGATGCATCAACAGGTAGGGAATAAAGGGATACAGACCATGTGCAGGCAGATGGGATTAGTTTAGAATAGCATCATGATTAATACAGATTATAGTGGATCGAAGAGCGTAGTCCTGTGCTGCACTGTTGTTATGTTCTAGACTAGAGAATGATAAGGGAAGACTTGAGAGATGAATTCAAAATTATGAATGGTTTTGATAAGAAACGGATTCAAGATGTGAATGATCAGTAACCAGATATGGATACGGATTTATGGTAATTAGCAAAAACAAAAGGCCACAGGCACCTTGTTAAACTATGCGAGTCATTACAATCTGTCTGCAGGAATGATGGACACAAATTCAGTAGTAACTTTCAAAGGTGGATTAGATAAACATTTGAAGGTAAAAACTGCAGTGTTTTAAGGAAAGAACAGGGAAGTGTAATCAATTGTATCACTGTTTTGACACAACTGGCACCGGACTGATGAACTTTGCTATGCTGTATGATTCTAACAAGACTCTCGTAGACCATCTTGTAGGATTTATGTGGTTTGTCTTGTTTTCACTCTGGTTCTGCCCAGATAGCTGATTATGTCTTCTCGAGCCTTTCAACAACAGCCATCTGCTTGAACATAGGGTCTCTCCTAGACTTGCCAGAATCAATTTTCAGGTTCCGACCTTGTTAGTAGCCACCTTCTGTTATCTGTATAAATGCAGTGCTCTTCCTGGAGTTGCTGTGTCTGTTGGAACCTTCTTAATCAAGAATCAGCCTGTGATTAGTCTCCAGTACTGGCCTCACAAACAAACAAAACTTGTCTCGTCTGTTCTTTTCCTTTTACCACAAGATGCCCCAAAGTCAACAAGTCATTTCTCGCTCACAATTCCCGGTTCACAATTCCAAACCAAAATTTATAAAATAAAAAAAAGAAAAAGAAATGAAGAATCAGCAAGCATTTTAACAAAAGTAGCAGGCCACTCAGCTGAAATGAAATATGTTTTCAGAGATTCAATTTATGTAATATAGATACAATAATTGATAACTTGATATCCTTTCATATCTTGGTTGCAGATATTGTGTTTATCAAATACTTTTCCTGCATCTGACGTATGCGAAGAGGTTGAATTGGTTCAGATTATATTCACTAACCTTCAAAAGACTGAGGGAGAATCTCAGAGAAATCTATAAAATTCTAACGGGACTGGACAGGGTAAAATATCTGAAGGAAGTTCCTGATAACCATGGAATACAGAGCCAGGAGTTACAGTCCAGTTAGGACTGTGGTTAGGAGAAATTTCTTCACCTACAGAGTGGTCAGCTTGTGAAATTTGCGACTGCAGAACGCAGTCAGGGCCAAACCATTATATGATTTCAAGAAGGAATTGGATATCGCGCTCTGGGCTAAAGGGATCAAAGGGTATGGGGGAAAAGCAGGCATAAGGTACTGAGTTGGATGATCGGCCATGGTCAAATCGAACGGTGGAGCAGGCTGAATGGCCTACTCCTATTTTCTACATTTCTATCACTCGTTGCAATTGCTGCAAATTGTTTGACTGTATTCTCTGTACTTCAAAGCATTTGTGGACAGCTTTGAAATGTTTGTAAAATAATGAGAAAATTTCATGATGCAAGTTCTTTTGGAAATAAAAAAATTAAAGAGAATATTTGAAATATAATTACTTGTAACAATTATTCCAACTGTGTCACAAGGCAGCAAACTGATTAGCATGGTCATTTTGTGCAGTATAGCTGAAGGCAGAGACAGTATGTTATTAAAACTGTTACTGCAAACTTGTTTAATTGTGTACAGTATAAACAACAGGCATTCTGAAATTCAATGGATTAAATACTTCTGGTGCTGAAGGTATCTGTTTCTGACTTCAGCCTGCAATGTTCTAAATGATATACTTGGCTTGACACTCAGGAATCTTGCTTTCTGTGCCTTTTTTGCTAAAGAACTCTATAGTGAGGGATGTGTTACAGGTACAGCGTATTCCATAGGAGAGCTAACAGTGAGGTTCCAGAATGAGTATTGTGCAGCAGTGAGAGAGTATTGTATTAAGGGATTTTCTTTATAGTGAGTGAGTAATGCATTGCATGTTGCCTTTGGTTAGGTTAGATATTAAATAAGTGTGATCATTATACCTCAGCCGATAACAAATATGGTCCTGTAATGCAAGTTACAGTTACCTGAGACCAAGATAGTTATAGAGATGGAATGACAGTGACTGAATAAATTGCAGAATCATTGAGTGAAATGTGACAATAAGATATCACTAAAATCTACGTATGATGCTCAATACCGACAGTAGGTTTGCGTAATATTACTATGAGCTACATGATCACTGACGATTTGCATATACGAGGGCCCTTGATACTTGTCGACGTTGAGTACCAGAAAAGTGCAACTTACATCTAAATCACACTGAAGAATTCTTCTCCATAGGAATTTTTAATGTAAATCTGGTAGGATAGGGACTGTAAAAGTATTAAAGTCGCCTATACAACTCATATCGGGGCAATTTCCCCCATAAGAAACAATGAAGAAGATCAGGATAGGGACTGTAACTTAAAGAAATGTTGTGTTTCATACCTAGCTGCCAAAATATTCATGTATTACTATGTAAAACACATTGTGTACACACCCCGTTATGAACAAAATGAGAGAACATCATGTGACTGAAGCATCAGATGTGGAGTAGATACTATGATGGTGTCACAATCACAAATTACAAATTGTAAGTTTTCTATATGAAGCTGAACTGAACCAAAAATGTTGCAACAACATGAACGCAAGGAAATTTTATGCTTAGTTTCTCAAAATATCAGTGACACTAGTGTGAAACAACTTATATTGCGACAACATATAATCTGGATCCCTGGGCGGCATGGTGGCTCAGCGGTTAGCATTGCTGCCTCACAGTACCAGGTTCGATTCCAGCCTCTGGCGGCTGTCTGTGTGGAGTTTGCACATTCTCCCCGTGTCCGTGTGGGTTTCCTCCCAGGTGCTCCGGTTTCCTCCCACAGTCCAAAGATGTGCAGATCAGGTGAATTGGCCATGCTAAATTGCCCGTAGTGTTAGATGCATTGGTCAGAGGGAAATGGGTCTGGGTGAGTTACTCTTCAGAGGGTCAGTGTGGACTGGTTGGGTCGAAGGGCCTGTTTCCACACTGTAGGGAATCTAATCTAATCTAAAAAGATGGGCTAAAGATGTCTAACAGATGTATGAGGAAAGCGTGGTTTAGAGGAGTGGTCAAAAGCTTGATCAGAAAGGTCAGTTTTAAGGCAGACAGAGATGAAGGGGGAGAGACAGAACTTTAAGAAGTTTAAGTGAGGCCTAGATAGCTGAAGACACAGTCGGTAGTGATGCGTGATCGGCGAGGTCCAAGTGACTAGATTGAGAGGCACCTACTATGATTTGGCAGAAGTGTTCCTGTATTATCCTATACTTATTATGACTTTTAATTGAGAGAATTAAGAAAGGTGAAGATTACCTTCAGCTGGTTGTGCAGAAATGTTGAAGGTTGCATTGACTCTGGGCAGTTGAAAGATGGCTGAATTTGAATTGATGAGCAGGTCTTGTACTGCAATGGGTATTCTTGTAGGTGGATTGTCAGCCTGTAAAGGGCAGCACGGTGGTCAGTGGTTAGCATTGCTGCCCGACAGCCTGGAGTGACTGTCTGTGTGGAGTTTGCACATTCTCCTTGTGTCTGCGTGGGTTTCCTCTGGGTGCTCCGGTTTCCTCTCACAGTCCAAAGGTGTGCCATGCTTAAATTGCCCTTGGGGATTCTATGGAAATCATTCCAATACTCCTGATGGTAAGTGATAAGAGCAGAACAGTTTTCCGATAGATGTACTACAGAAGTCAACCTCTGCAGTATGTTTCCCACAAGTATAGACCAGTCCAGTGAAAGTCTATGGTTGCCCATGCCCTGTCGAAGGCAAGTACCTGAGAGAGGGAGAAGAACTGACAGCCCTTTTTGTTTTGCATCTTTCTCCAGCTCTGATTTTGAATCCACAATGGCTGTGGTTTGCTATGTTGTTGTGGTAATTGCCTTCAAATTTACTTCTAATAATGAATTTCATTAATTCACCTGGGATTGAAGTAAGACTTGTTTAAAATTGCTCAGTTTTGCGAATGGCCTCATTTGACTTAGCCTGAATAGGATTTCACTCTTGATTTATTATGCCAGAGAAAATGATTCAAAAGTCTAATATGCAGATGAAACAAGGAGCATTTTGTCTTCTCATTTGATTATACGTTATCACTAATGGAAACTCATATGCAAATTGAATTAGCAAACATTTATCTGTAGTAATTAGCTTTGGATTTCATTTGATGAATTTTAACGAGGAAGTAGAAGTGAAAGTGAAAGAAGTGGGTGCATTTCCCATGCCTCCTGGTGGGCTATGTAGTTCAAAAAGATTCTGAGATTATTCTAAGTGCTCTACTAGGCCAGAATCATCAATGAACTTTCCAACAGATGGTGGCACTGTTGACTGTGCTGTTCTTTAGGAAATGCCCAGAATAGTAGCAGTTACCGTGGTATTCGTGGTGGGGGGCAGGTTCAATACAATTTTGATTTTAATACATGAGATTCTGGGGTCTAACTGTCTATTGATATGGTACAAGCATACACAAAGACAGACGCTTACATGGTGACAAGAAAGAAGAAAGGACTTTTTTTGAAAAACACATTTTTTGTGGTGTGTGGACAGTCCACTGAAGATCAGCATTTATTACTCATCCTTAACTGTTCTTGAGAAGATGATGGTGAGCTGCCTTCTCGAACCACTGCAGTCCCAACAGTGTAGAGACAGCCACAACGCTGCTTAGGAAGAGAGTTCCAGGATTTTGATCCAGGAACACTGAGGAACCCGTGATGTGATTTCAAGTGTATCTTGAAGAGAACCTACAGGAAGTTGTATTTCTGTTTTACAGAAAGATGGAAGGAAGATAAAACATGAATGCTCAAAATCCATGTTCTCAATGGGGCAGTGTTGTCAGGACCCATCAAGGAGGGTGGAGGTGGGCCTACTGGACAAGGCAGTCAGTGGGGGAGAGTTGATGGAGGAGGCAAAACTGTGGCACACTCCCCTTTCACTGAGCAACAGCCCTCAGGGTTAAACCTGTGTAGGCCTCTAGTGTCTAGAGTGGCAATGGAAAGAGGTCCTCCGTTATGCATTAATTGCCCACTTGGCCTCAACTAGATCCAAGGGAGGAGCCCACCTGAATCCTACCCGACTGTACATGAAAGGTGGCTAGGCATTTGGGTCGCATGATGGCACGTTGCCCAAATTTATGCATCTGCTTACTTGTTTTCCCACCTGCAGGAGCCCCTGTGACTTACAGCAGTCCTTTCAAATATTCTTCACTGTCTTGTTAGGCAGTGGAGCGTAAGGTTAGAATGAGTGTTCATGTGGGATTGAAACTTTTAGAGTCAGTCCTGTTGTAGTGGTGTCTTTCAGAGACTGCATGGAATAATCAGCAGACTTGGCAGTTTCTGTTGAGAGAGAAACTGTGTTAATGGCTAAGATTCAGTTCTCCATGCACTAAATGCAAGCAGGCATCTTCACTATCCCTACCAGCGGGACAGCTTGCCAGAACAATCCTCCAATCACCACCAGTTGGGAAAGTTGCCATTTGACTGACATTGACTCCATTCCAAAGAAGACTCATATTGGACTCGCAAAATGAGCTCTGTTTTCCCCCACCACAGTTGCTGCCAGACCTACTGAGTTTCTCCAGCACTTTCTGTTTTTACTTCAGATTTCCAGTATCCACAGCGTTTTAATTTCATTTAACTCCCCTGGCAGGGAGGAAGAAAATCATGCCAGTGGCAGGTTGAAGCCCCGTAAGTGGCTACTGTTTTCACTTTCTTCTTTGCCATCGCATGGAGCAGATAATTGTACCCAGTTTCAAATTAATAAGATTTCATCAGAGTTGGTTTCTTTCAGTCAGAGAGTTTCTTTAGCAGTTGCATCATCATCATCATTTCATTGTGCTATCGAAAGCACAATGATGCCAAGTATTTTAGTTGATCCTTTGCTGATTTTTGATCTCCATCAGGCAACTTGTGTGCAGCAACTCATACAGATGTCTCACCTAAAGTTGACTTAGTATAATTTCATTTTTATCAATGCATCTTCTTTTCTTTAGGAGCGGAAGCTGTGTGCCCATCCATGCCTGGAGATCTATCGTGGGGACATGATCTATTACATGTGTCCTCTGGCACGTCAGGGGGACTTCTATGTGCCTGAACTAAAGGAAGCTGACAAGAAACAGAAAGAGGAAGAGGGGGACGATGCACTTACAGATACTGGTAAGTGAGAGTGCCCTAGAGCACATACAAGCATCACCATTAAATGATGGATTTATTCTGATGCATGTACATGTGTCAAATGATAGGCTGTATTCTAAAGTGCAGACAAGTATTACAGGTAAATAATAGACATTGCATATAATTATTTGCATCTGTTGTTTGGGAAATGGCATTGGCAGTACACTCACACATTTCGTGAAGACACGGCTGTAGAGACTGCTTTGATGAGGCTGTTTGAGCAGTGAACAGTCTACACTATAAATAAACACATAAAACAGAGTGAAACTAGTGAGAGTAGCCATCTACTATCTAACCAAAGTGTCTACAAGTTCTTTCTTGGTCCTTCACAGTCTAAAGAAAGCCAAAGCCAACATGGATTACTTCAAAACCTCCTTCCTAACCAAAGTGACTTTTCATTTCCCCAAGAGCCTGTTTTTAATACTTCCACAGATGGTTGGTTTGCATATGGATCATGAGATCCAAAGTATTCAGGACTCACTGTGCTAGAGACCTCACTTTGGCAAAGATACAATCCTGTTTGTGCATTTCAGCCAGCGGACTGCTAGGGGTGTTTTTTTCATCAGATTTCTATCATCTACATCATCCTGCATTAAGAAGCAACATGCAATCTGAGCAAATCTGTATGCTCAACCTACAAGAAAGGAATGCATTCAGCTTTCCCGAATAGAAAGGCTCGATAACTTTCCTTCAAGTACACAACTGTAGATGGAAATCTGTGAGAAATTATAATATCTCCAGTTTCAGCCTGGAAGGAGTTCGATCGAGAAAAGTTCATGAGCAAGATCACCTTCACAGCCACTAGCAATGTAATCCATGCCCTACTTTCAGGTTGCAGTTGTGACAGAAGTAGGGGGTAGATATAACAATGCAGGCTTGGAGGACCAAAGGGCCTGTTCCTGCGCTGTGTTATTCTTTGTTCTGTAAATGACCATAGGCACAAATCAGCCTGGTCAATGGCTCATAAATTGGCAGTTGCCATGACGTTGTCTTTCTGAGTCTGTCACACGACTAACCAAAGGTGCAGGACTACGGGGTGGCAAAGGCAATGCTCTGAATTGCTGATGGCTCTAGTACATAGCTCACGGGTTCATACATTGAAAGCTGTGTTCCCACGAGATCTGATCAAACAGACCATTGGCTTGCCTTGACAGCTCGGAAGAGCTCTTGTAGTATTCATTTGCTTGTTGTACATTGCCAATGTGTATGCTCCACATGAATCTGCACTCAACATAGGTAATTTCACCCAATGGCTGTATCCTTCTATTCCTTTCTCTCTCACGTATGTAATTAGCTTCCTTTTTGTTACATCACTGCCGTTCATCTAAGCTATTAGAGTCATAGAGATATACCGCATGGAAACAGACCCTTTGGTCCAACTCGTCCATGCCGACCAGATATCCTTAATCAATCTAGTCCCATTTACCAGCACTTGGCCCATATCCCTCTCAACCCTTCCTACTCATATACCCATCCAGATGCTTTTAAATATTGTAATTGTACCAGCCTCCACCACTTCCTCTGGAAGCTCATTTCACACTACCCTTTGCCTTTTAGGTCCCTTTTAAATCTTTCCCCTCTCACCCTAAACCTATGCCCCTTGTTCTGGACTTCCCCACCCCAGGGAAAAGACCTTGTCTATTTACCCTATCCATGCCACTCATGATTTTATAAACTTCTATAAGGTCACCCCTCAGCCTCCGACACTCCAGGGAAAACAGCCCCAGCCTAATCAGCCTCTCCCTGTAGCTCAAATCCTCCAACCCTGGCAACATCCTTGTAAGTCCTGTTCTGAACCCTTTCAGGTTTCACAGCAATCTTTTTGTGGTAGTAAATTCAAATTCTCACCACTCTCCAAGGCCACCTGAGAGAGCAGAGGATTTAATGTTTTATCTGAAAGGTGACACCTCCGGTAGTGCAGCACAACTTCAGTGCTGAATCATGAGTCATCTCTCTGGAGTGGAGCATGAACCAATCTTCTGACTCACAGATAAGAGAGTACTACCACTGAAGCAAGGCTGAAGCTGAATAGGAAATGATCAAATAGCACTGAAAGCAGCATGACAGAGTTAACTAGGGGTTGAGCCATTTTGTTTTGGGCTGGATTTATTAAACAGCTCCTAAGCTGACAGCTTGATTGCTGTATAATTAATCATTGGCACTGAATGAGGGGTAGAGAATGCTCCCACTTTTGTCGTATTCAGGCAATAAATGAAAATGAAAGCAATAACATTGGAATATTTTGACACTCCCTTTTTCTGATCTTTACTGGGCTAAAATACCAAATTGAATCCATAGGTAGTTTGATATAAACTTGTTCACTGATGCCAATTTCAGCCTCTCTTCTATTTTAGAATAGTTTGCTCTAGGAGAAAGGCTGAGGACGTTTCCAATTCTCACTCTGGAATACAATTTTCAGAGAGAATTTCTCAATTACTCACCTTCACTATCATGGTGTATTTTCAGGAGTCCCAAACTTTTCCAGTCTTCTTTCAGAGCATCAGCTGCCCACCTTGTATCCTCCAATTTTGTTGGATCTGATCATTGGGCAGAGTGTACAACTCATGTAATGATGTGTACCATGCTGCTTGTATACCCACATTAAATTTCACCCAAGTTCCATGCCATGATTTAATGAGGAAGATCTTTCTTGAGGATTTTCCTATTCCGCCAAAGGGATGGCTTGAGGAGCTGCTGGTACTCTAGTGCCAGTAGTGCCGTCCAGAGCCATGTTCATTGCTGGTACTGTGGCCAGTTCTGAACTGTGCTCATCAGTGCAGCTGGATATGAGCATGAATCTTCCACCAAGGCCAGTCTAGAAGACTCACAGAAAAAGAAGTCTGGATGTGTTTTAAACATGTTCGTGGTGCAGTCAGCTGGTGAGGCGATCATAGGGACATAAATGATTCAAATAAAAACATGAAAAAAAATTGTGCACTTCTGACCAAACGCAACATAGGTGACTGTTAAATTACCAAACCTATACCCAGTCTGTTCAGTATTATCTCATATAAATGCCCATTCATTTGCGGGACTGTGCCTCACTTTAGGAATATCAGTTAATTTGGAAATGAAAGCTGGTACAACCTTGGGTTGAACACCCTCTTGAAGATATTTACCATGGTCAGTGTGAGTAGAGTAGGGTATGCTAGAGTTAGATTTACAAGTTCCTTTAAAGCTCAAACAGTGACACTCATTGGACTTTGTGGTGAGGGACCCTTGTGGTGAGGTGTTAGTGTCCCTGCCTCTGAGCCAGGAACACCTAGGTACAAACCCCACCCACTGCAGAGATATGTCATAATATCTGTGAAGTTAATTAAAATATCTGTGAGCTGAGTTCTGACAGTGGCTACTAACACCATTAACATGGTAGACACTGTGGGGCTTAGCGTCATTATTACCCCATCCATCTCTACTATAATTTAGTTCCCATTCTGTCCACCTACCCTTCCCTACTTATGTTATTGCACTGTTCCTGGTATGTAGTGCTTGTTAATTCTTCAATTTGTCAAATGGTAATTTGGTGACGGGTATCAAAAAAAGAGCTGAGTTTTCAAGGGGCTCTCGTGACACAGTGGAAGTGTCCTTACCCTCAGAGCTAGGAGGCCTGGGTTCAAGTCACACCTGCTCCAGAGCTGTGTAACAACATTTCCAAACAGGTTGATTAGAAAATAAAGTAAGGAAAGAGCTGAGTTCTGGCATCTCCCCCTCCAATTCCATTTTAATTTAATCCCTCCCTCTTTCCCTACTTTTACTTCACTTTTGTTATTATTGAACTGATCCTGGAGAAGGGGCAGGAGGAAGAAAAGGGAGTGAGACAGTGGGAGAGAATAAAGAGAGTGGTGCTGAGTGGAGGGGATGGGACTGTCAGAGTGAGAAGATGGGACTGTCAAAAGAGGGGAGGAATGGAATTAGATTAGATTACTTAGTGTGGAAACAGGCCCTTCGGCCCAACAAGTCCACACCGACCCGCCGAAGCGCAACCCACCCATTCCCCAACATTTACCCCTTCACCTAACACGGGCAATTTAGCATGGCCAATTCACCTGATCTGCACATCTTTGGACTGTGGGAGGAAACCGGAGCACCCGGAGGAAACCCACGCAGACACGGGGAGAATGTGCAAACTCCACACAGTCAGTCGCCTGAGGCAGGAATTGAACCCAGGTCTCTGGCGCTGTGAGGCAGCAGTGCTAACCACTGTGCCACCGTGCCGCCCCAAAGGGGATTCTAAGGGGAATTGAAGTAAGTGGGTCAGCGAGTATGTGCATGGGGTGGTGGGACATGTAGTGGGACATGTAGTGCAATATGTGGTGGGACATGGGGGTGGTGGGACATGTAGTGCAATATGTGAAGCAGGGTAATGAACACTCAATTGTACAACAAATCAATTTGAGTGTTAGAACAAATCATGTACGAGAATTAATCCAGTATGAAAATCTCCAGCACTGAAGCTAATCCAGTTGTGATAAAATCCAGTTCAGTCTGCGTTGATGAAAGATAACAACACCTGAATTTTAATGAGCGGCTTATTTTTCAATATTTCAGAGATTTATCTGCACTTTACAGAATTAGTGCCTTATATGAAACCCTTTCTACTGAGGTCCCAAAGTAAATTTGAGCTGCAGTGGGTAATACAAAATTAATATATCTCTGCATTTGGTGCTTCATGTTGGTTATTACCTGATACTGATTTTGATTAATGTTTGAAGCTTGAATTAGCAGTAACCTCTCCCTTTCTGAAAGTGGACTGGAGGAGTTGTCTCCTCTATTGAGCTTGCTGCATTTTCTGTAAGTATAAGGACAAGCCAGGGAACTATAGACCGGTGAGCCTGACGTCGGTGATGGGCAAGTTGTTGGAGGGAATCCTGAGGGACAGGATGTACGTGTATTTGGAAAGACAAGGACTGATTAGGGATAGTCAACATGGCTTTGTGTGTGGGAAACCATGTATCAGAAACTTGATTGAGTTTTTTGAAGAAGTAACAAAGAGGATTGTTGAGGGCAGAGTAGTACAAGTGATCTATATGGACTTCAGCAAGGCTTTCGACATGATTTCCCATGAGAGACTGATTAGCAAGGTTAGGTCTCACGGAATACAGGGAGAACTAGACATTTCGAAACAGAACTGGTTCGAAGGTAGAAGACAGAGGGTGGTGGAGGGTTGTTTTTCAGACTGGAGGCCTGTGACGAGTGGGTCCACTACTTTTTGTCATTTATATAAATGATTTGGATGTGAGCATTACAGGTATAGTTAGTAAGTTTTGCAGACGACACCAAAATTAAAGGTGTAGTGGACAGCGAAGAAGGTTACCTCAGATTACAACAGGATCTTGGTCAGATGGGCCAATGGGCTGAGGAGTGGCAGATGAAGTTTAATTTAGATAAATGTGAGGTGCTGAATTTTGGGAAAGCAAATCTTAGCAGGACTTAGAGTCATAGAGAAGTTGGACCTTTGGTTCAACTTCTCCATGCCGACCAGATATCCCAACCCATCTAATCCCACCTGCCAGCACCCAGCCCATATCCCTCCAAACCCTTCCTATTCATATACCCATCCAGATACCTTTTAAATGTTGCAGTTGTACCACCCTCCACCACTTCCTCTGGCAGCTCATTCCATACACACACTACCCTCTGCCTGAAAAAGTTGCCCCTTAGGTCTGTTTTATATCTTTCCCTTCTCACCCTCAACCTATGCCCTCTAGTTCTGGACTCCCCCATACCAGGGAAATGACCTTGTCTATTTACCCTATCCATGCCCCTCATGATGTTATAAGTCTCTATAAGGTCACCCCTCAGCCTCCGCACTCCAGGGAAAACAGCCCCAGCCTGTTCAACCTCTCCCTATAGCTCAAAACCTCTAACCCTGGCAACATCCTTGTAAATCTTTTCTGAATCCTTTCAAGTTTCACAGAATCTTTCTGATAGGAAGGAGACTTCAAGTTTCACAGAATCTTTCTGATAGGAAGGAGACCAGATTGCACGTAGTATTCCAACAGTGGTCTAACCAATGTCCTGTACAGCCGCAACTTGACCTCAAGGTCCTGGGGAGTGTTGGTGAACAAAGAGACCTTGGAGTCCAGGTTCATAGCTCCTTGAAAGTGGAATCGTAGATTGATTGGATAGTGAAGAAGGCATTTGGTATGCTTTCCTTTATTGGTCAGAGCACTGAGTACAGGAGTTGGGAGGTCATGTTGCGTATGTACAGGACATTGATTAGGCCACTTTTATGAGCATTTATTTCCTAGATACAATAATATTTAAATTGGCACATTACATAAGTTAGTAATAAATTTCTTTTTTAGTGACTAACTCATACTTCTGTACACACAAATCCATCACCCTAAACACGCTTTCCACAAACTGGTGAGGTTATAGTGAAATTGTTACATGTTTATCTCTAACACAGCTGCTGCACCTCATGTAATTCACAGTATCTAAGAAGATTTGAGATGCAATAACACATAAATACAGAGATTTATGAAATAAAACTTTTTGGTGCTAAATTGTCCAATTGACAATACCATCCACTATATTTTCCACCAAATAATAGGTCCTGAACTCCCATCACTTTAATGTGGTATGAGGTATAGTATGGTGATGGAGAGTTGTTTTTCAGACTAGAGGCCTGTGACCAGCGGTTGGCCACCAGGATTGGTGCTGGGTCCTCTGCTTTTCATCATTTATATAAATGATTTGGATGTGAACATAGGAGGAAGAGTTAGTAATTTTGCAGATGACACCAAAATTGGTGGTGTAGTGGTTAATGAAGAAGGTTACCTCAGAATTCAACAGGATCTTGATCAGATGGGCTAATGGGCCACTGAGTGGCAGATAGAGTTGAATTTCAATAAATGTGATGAGCTGCAGTTTGGAAAGACAAATCAGAGCAGGACTTAGCCACCTTAATGGTAAGATTCTGGGGTGTGTTGCTGAACAAAGAGACCTTGGAGTTCTGGTTAAAAAATCTTTGAAAGCGTAATCCAAGTTGACAGGATAGTAAAGAAGGTGTTTGGTATGCTTGCCTTTGCACATTGCAACATGAAGTATATCGAGTCGTAGAGATGTACAGTATGGAAACAGACCCTTCGGTCCAACCCGTCCATGCCGACCAGATATCCCAACCCAATCTAGTCCCACCTGCCAGCACTTGGCTCATATCCCTGCAAACCCTTCCTATTCATATACCCATCCAGATGCTTTTTAAATGTTGCAACCATACTAGCCTCCACCACTTCCTCTGGCTGCTCATTTCATACACACCCTACCCTCTGCATGAAAAAGTTGCCCCTTAGGTCCCTTTTGTATCTTTCCCCTCTCACCCTAAACCGACTCTATGCCCTTTAGTTCTGGACTCCCCCACCCCAGGGAAAAGACTTTTTCTATTTACCCTATCCATGATTTTATAAACCTCTATAAGGTCATCCCTCAGCCTCTGATGCTCCAGGGGTAACAGCCCCAGCCTATTCAACCTCTCCCTATAGCTTAAATCCTCCATCCCAGCAACATCCTTGTAAATCCTTTCTAAATCCTTTTAAGTTTCACAACATCCTTTCAACTGCACGCGATATTCCAAAAGTGGCCTAACCAATGTCCTGTACAGCTGCAACATGACCTCCCAACTCCTGTACTCAATACTCTGTCCAATAATGGAAAGCATACCAATGGCTTCACCTGATGAAGGGTCAGCACTCCGAAAGGATGAGACTTCAGATAAACCTGTTGGATTACAACCTAGTGTCATGTAACTTCTAACCATGTCCACTGGCACCTCCACATCATGCCTTTATTGGACAGTGCATTGAGTATACGAGTTAGGATGTTGTGTTGTAGCTGTACAAGACATTGGTAAAGGCCACTTTTGGAATACTGCATTCAGTTCTGGTCTCCCTGCTATAGGAGGGATGTTTTGAAACTTGAAACATTTCAGGATGACATTTACAAGCCTGTTGCCAAGGTTGGACAGTTTGTCTTCTCGAGAGAGAGGCTGAATAGGCTGGGGATATTTTCCTTGGACTATCAGTGACCTTATAGAGATTTACAAGATCATGAGGGACATGAATCGGGTGAACAGCCAACGTCTTTTCCCATGGGTGGTGAAAACCAGAACTAGAGGGTGGATATTTAAAGTGAGAGGGGAAAGATTTAAAAGGGACCTAAGGGACAACCTTTTCGTGTGTGGAACAAGCTACCAGAGAAATTTAGTGGAGGCTGGTACAGTTACAACACTTAAAAGGCATCTGGAAGGGTAAATGAATGGGCAGGGTTTGGATGTATATGGGCCAAATGCTGGCAAATGGATTAGATTAATTTAGGATAGCTGGTCATCATGGACACGTTAGACTGAAGAGTCTGTTTCCATGCTGCACAGCTCTATCACTAGAGATCCACATTAGTTTGCAAGGAATTCATTATCTCAGTTTTCCTGTTCCCAGTTAGGTGAGCACTACTTCATTGAAAACTTTTAAAATGTTTTCTCCCCTCATAGACCTCCCTACCCCAAACCACCTCACCTCACCCCATCCCACTCCCCCCCAAAAGGTCCCCACTGCCCCTAAATAGCCCCATTCCCTTTTGCAGATCAACTACTCCTTCTCAGAGACCTTTAAACTCATTTTCTAACCTCTCTTTCCACTTTCTGGACCATCTCTCCCCTGTACGATTTCTTCTTGCCTCTTTACCATCCCTTTTGCCCCCTTCTAATCCTCCTCCTCCTTTCCAGCCCTCCTCTTCCACTGTGCAACTCTTTTCTTCTCTTGTTGAGCCTCTGTTCCCTAGCGATCACCAGCCTTGTCTCCAAGTCTGATTCCTTTGCCTCCCTCTGGGCCTTGTTACTCTGGCAAATAGCCTCACTTCCACTCCAGCCCCCTTCCTCCAACCTTGCTGTCTGCTGCCACTTTGTTCCTCTAATCACACGCTAGTCTTCTTCCATTGGTGGGTTTGCAGTGAACCTATCAGCAGCAAACATGGGAGTGAGCCAGCCTGTGATTGGAGGAGAGGCTGCTCAATATTTCCTTCCATTCTATTTACAGGATGACATTTCTCTGGTCACCCCGAGTGGACTTTGGGCAGTTTGAAAATTTCAGGGATGGATTAGTCTGCTGCGCCCGTGTATTGTGAGTCCTGCCCTTCAATCAAAGTAATGAAGGCAACTGTAGTGCCTGGTTAGCACATTGATTAAAATTAGGTAACACAGTGCAAGCCAGGAGTCTGCAGGGAAGAGAAACATTTTTCAGCCACCTCGAGAAGCAGCTAAAGAATACAAACAATACTGAACATCACAGCCAGTCAGGCAGCATCCATGAAGAGAGAGCAAGTTAATATTCAAATCTCGATGACTTTTCATCAGAGCTGATCTAGTTTCATCCAACTTCGATTAAGAGTCATGTAGACTCAAAACATTAGCTTGCTTTCTCTTCACGGACGCTGCCCAACCTGTGATTTCCAGCACCTTTTTCCAGTACATATTCCAGCATCTGCAGTAATTTGCACCTACAAAGGCTACCTGGCCTTCAGATCTATCTCAGTACCTGTATTTCATTGGCTGAAATGTTCCAACTTCTGTTGTTTTCTCCATCAAGATTTCCATTTATTGAATCCATGTCTGTCATGTATTCCTTTTACCATTTGAATGACTTACTATTATTAGCCCACACCAAAAAAAACCCTCCATTCCCAAATTAGGATGGTGCTTGATGCCATAATCCAATCACGATAGATATCCAGAAAGAGGAATCACAATCCCTCCCTGCCCTGCTTGTCCTTCAATTTGAACTGCTATTTACTGAGGGCAGTACTACTCCTATTGATAAGATATATTGGCCTTTTTTTGTCCAAGGTAGTGTCATCTCTGGCAGACTTCAACTCCTTGTTACATTGGCAATTTGAAAAGAGTTTGTTCTGACTATCTGCAAAGGCTCAAGGTGAAATTAATTGTTTTTAAAAGTAAGAACTAACACTGAATTTGTACAGCTGTCTGCTGCATTCAGAAGATCAAAATATCAGCGATCAAACAGATATCTGAAAAACTAATCACACAGCAAGTTTGTGTTTGAAATGAGTGACCAGCCTCTCTCTCAAGAGAACTCTGAGGAGAAACTGACTAACAAAGAAATGACCTTTTACAACCTCAGGATATTCCAAAGCATTTTTTAAAAATGTATTCACTAGATGTGGCCGTTTCAGTTCACAGTATAATTGACAAATTTAACAGCTTATTAATGAATTATCTATCTCTGAATTAGGTTGCGAATATAATTTTGTTTTGATAAGAGTAAAGTATTGAGATTAAAAACAACTTTAAATGGACTTTCAGGAATTAATATTTTTTCAAGCTGTGCAGTGAAAGCTCTGTTAGATTTACGATTTCCAGTCTTATCTGTTCAGCTTGCTTTTGTTGATAATTCTCCCCCATGGGCTGTTTCTCATTTGAGGCTGTGAATCATGTCCACTGACAGTGAGCACCCAACTCCAAAGAAATTGCAGGGAGATAGTGAGGACTACAGATGCTGAAGATCAGAGTCAAAAAGTGTGGTGCTGGAAAAGCACAGCCGGTCAGGCAGCATCCGAGGAGGCAGGAGAGCTGATTGTTTGAGCATAAGCTCAAGCATAAGATCTCCTGATGAAGCACTTATGCTCGAAACGTCGACTCTCCTGCTTTTTAACTCCACAGAAATTGTAGGTCGATTTAGACCATCTGCTACATAATGGAGCTGGAAAGAATGGGCGTGCTATAAAAATTGCTGGGGAAGTAATCCTGGTATCGGGCCCTACCACTCCATTTTTCCACACTTCCTGAATCATTTGAGATCTGCCCCACTGTTGCAGGTTGCCAGTCAAACTGTGATTCCATTTTAACTGCACCAGATTGCATTGCCTTATGACGATAGGGTAGAAAGGCTGGGCTTGTTTTCACTGACTCGTGAATGGAGTGTATAAGATTCTGAATTCTCTTGACAAGTGGACTTGGAAAGGATGTTTCCTCTCGTGCATCAATCCAGCAGTAGGGGCACTGTGTTACAATTAGGGGTTGCCCTTTCAGGGCAGAGGTAAGGAGAACCATCTTCGCTCACAGGAGTGTGCCACTTTGGAACTCCTTGTCTCAAATGGTGGTGTAGACAAGGTCATTGACTTTTCTTCTGGTAGATGTGGATAGAATCTTGTCAGGTGGGAGAATCAGATGTCATCATGGTAGATAGGAATGTAGAATTCGAAACTCAAATTAAACACATCAGCCATAATCTTACTGAGTGGCAGAACGTATTCAAGGGGCCACATGGTCTACATCTGCTTTCAATTCATATATTTGTACCGCAGCTCATTGAACACATGGCTCCACATCTGGTGTAGGAAGGAGGGCTTCAGATATCTGGATCATTGGAATACCTTCTGGGGAAGATGGGACCTATACAAGGAGGACAAGTTGCACCTGAACTGGAGGGGTACCAATATCCTGGGCGGGAGGTATGCTAGAGCTCTTCACGAGGGTTTAAACTAGTTTGACAAGGGGATGGGAACTGGAGCTACGGATTAGCAGATGAGGGAGCTGGTGAACAGGCGGATACAGCATGCAGAGTCTGTGAGGAAGGATAGATAGTTCATAGGACAAAGTTGTAGCCAGTGTGATGGGTTGAAGTGTGTCTATTTTAAGGCGAGGAGAGCATGGATCAATATTAAAGCTGCAATGTTTTGGCCATCATGGAGACTTAGATATCACAGAAGTAGGAATCATCGTTGGATGTTCCAGGATTGAGATGTTTCAAAAGGAATAGGGAGGGGAAGGTAGAAGAAGTGGGGGAATGGCATTGCTCATCAGGGATAGTATCACAGCTGCAGAAAGGGAGGTCATCGAGAAGGGTTTGTCTACAGAGTCAGTATGGGTGGAAGTCAGAAACAGGAAAGGAGCAGTCACTTTATGGGAGTTTTTATAGACTCCCCAATCACAACAGAGACACTGAGGAGCAGATTAAGAGACAGATTTTGGAAAGGTGCAGAAGTAACAGGGTTGTTGGCACTGATGACTTTAACTTCCCTAATATTGATTGGAATCTCCTTCGTGCAAATAGTTTGGATGAAACAGATTTTGTCAGATGTGTCCAGGAAGGATTCCTGACTCATTACCTAGATAGGCTGTCTAGAGGGGAAGCCATATTGGGTTTGGTGCTTGGCAATGAACCACGCAAGGTGCCAGATCTCTCGGTGGGAGAGCATTTTGGTAGTAGTGATCACAACTCCCTGATCTTTATGATAATCATGGAAAGAAATAGGAGCAGACGGTATGGGAAAGTATTTAATTGGGGCTGGGGTAATTACAATGCTATTAGGAACTGTGGAGCATAAATTGGGAATAGATATTATGCATGGCAGAAATGTGGAGGCTATTTAGGGAGCACTTGCTGTGAATGCTGGATAGGTTTGTCTCACTGAAACAAGGAACCTTGAGTGACGAGATGTAGAACATCTAGTCAAGAGGAAGAAGGTAGTTTACTTAAGGTTGAGGAAACAAGGATCAGACAGGGCTCTGGAGGGTTACAAGGTAGCCAGGAAGGAGCCGAAGAATAGACTTAGGAGAGTTAGAAGGAGGCATGAAAAAGCTTTGGTGGTTAGGATTAAGGAAAACCCCAAGGCATTCTACACTTATGCGAGGAACAAGAGTAAGGGTAGGGCCGATGAGGGATAGTGAAGGGAACTTGTACCTGGAGTCAGAGGAGGTAGGGAAGGTCCATAATGAATACTTTGTTTTCAGTATTCACTAGTGAGAGGGACCTTGTCATTTGTGAGGACAGCATGAAACCGCCTGATATGCTCAAACAGGTTGATGTTAAGAAGGAGGATATGCTGGGAATTTTGAAAAACATGATATAAAAGTACCCTGGGCCAGACAGGATATACTCAAGGTTAATACGGGAAGCAAGGGAAGAGATTGCTGTGCCTTCAGTGATGATCTTTGCCTCCTCACTGTCCACTGGAGTAGTGCCAGATGATTGGAGGGTGGCAAATGTTATTCCCTTGTTCAAGAAAGAGAATAGAGATAACCCTGGAAATTACACAACAGTCAGTCTTGTATTGGTGGAAGGAAAATTATAGGAGAGGATTTTGAGAGACAGGATTTATGATTACTTGGAAAAGCATAGTTTAATTAGAGATAGTTAAAAATCACACAACACCACGTTATAGTCCAACAGGTTTATTTGAAAGTACTAGCTTTCAGAGCACTGCTCCGTCATCAGGTAGTTGTGGAGCAGGATCATAAAACAGGATGTGGAGGTGCTGATGTTGAACTGGGTAGCACTAAGTTAAAAATCAATTAACACTAGGTCGTAGTCCAACAGGTGCAGCATGACCTTATTGAATTCTTTGAGGATGTGACAAAACACAGTGATGAAGGTGGAGCAGTGGATGTAGTGCATGTGGATTTTAACAAGACGTTTGATAAAGTTCCCATGGTAGGCTCAGGCAGAAAATAAGGAGAATTGGGATACAGTGCAGTTTGTCTGTCTGGATTCAAAACTGGCAGAGTGTGGTAGTAGATGAACAGTATTCAGCCTGGAGCTTGGTGACTTAGTGGTGTTTTGCAGGGATCTATTCTGGAACCTCTGCTCTTTGTGATTTTTATAAACGACTTGGATGAGCAAGTGGAAGGGTTTGTTCGTAAGTTTGCCGATGACACGAAGATTGGTGGAATTGTGGATAGTGTGGAGGGCTGTTATAGATTGCAACGGGACATTGACAGGATGCAGAGCTGGGCTGATAAGTGGCAGATGGAGTTCAAACTGGAACAGTGTTAAGTGATTCATTTCGAAAGGTCAAATTTGAATGCAGAATACAGAGTTAAAGGCAAGATTCTTGGCAGTGTAGAGGAACAGAAGGACTTTGGGGTCCACATCCTTGGATCTGTCAAAGTTGCCACCAAGGTTGATAGGATTGTAAAGAAGGCGTATGGTGTGTTGGCTTTCATCAGCAGGGGGGGTTGAGTTTAAGAGCCGCGAGGTTATACTGCAGCTCTAAAAAGTTCTGGTTAGACTGCACTTGGAATACTGTATTCAGTTTTGGTCACCTCATTACAGGAAGGATGTAGAAGCTTCAGAGAGGGTGCAGAGGAGATTTACCAGGATGCTGTCTGGATTGGAAGGCAAGTCTTATGAAGAAAGGTTGAGGGAGCTAGGGCTTTTCTCATTAGAGTGAAGAAGTATGAGAGGTGACTTGATAGAGGTGTACAAGATGAGGAGACGCATAGTTAGAGTGGGCAGAAATGGCTATCACGAGGAGGCATAATTTTAAAGTGCTTGGAGGAAGGTTTAGGGGAGGTGTCAGAGGAAGATTCCTCATACAAAGAGTGGTGGATGCATGGAATGCACTACCGGCAGTGGTGGTAGAGCCAGATACGTTAGGGACATTTAAGCGACGCTTGGATAGGCACATGGATGATAGTAAAATGAAGGGTATGGAGGTTAGTTTGATCTTCAGAGTTTGGATAAAGGGTTCGGCCCAACATCGAGGGCTGAAGGGCCTGTACAGTTCTAAGTTCTGTGTTCTATGTTCTATGAAATCTCCAGTGAAGTTATTTTGCTCTAGTTTGCTCGTTGCCATTTCCATAGCTATCCTAAATTTTGATCAACGTTCCACTCAATAAAAATCAAAAAAAAATTGCAGATGCTGTAAATCAGAAATAAAAACAAATTGCTGGAAAGACTCAGCAGGTCTGGCAGCATCAGTGGTTAGGAACCAGAGTTAATGTTTCAGGTTGAGTGAACCTCCCTCAGAACTGTTTTGAGGATGGATCACTGAACTCAAAACGTTAACTCTGATTTCTCTCTATAGATGCAGCCAAACCTGCTGAGCCTTCCCAGCAATTTCGACTATTGATCATAGCTAACAGTGGAACATTGTATCAATGTACCCCCACCAATGTACTCCACTTTATTCCCAGAACCAGACCAGTGAAGCAAAATATGCTTTAAAAAAGTCTTGAACCTAGAGAGAAAAGGATCTAGCAAACCTGTCACAGCAGTGTATGTTGTTTGCTTTATAACTGAGCTGGAGGTGAAGAGCTTGAGAGCAGCTTGTGCCTTATGAATAACCATGTGAGCCCTCCCCTGCCTGTACATTGTGTATTGCCCAGGGCAGTGACTGTCTCACTACATTTTCATTGTATCTTCTGCAATGCTGAGACAAGGCTTAAATCAGAAAAATGTATCCATAGTTTCTAACAGCAGATTGCATTATAATCCATCCACAAATTATGTTGTCTTGCCTCTGGTGAGCTCCAGTATTTTGTCCTTCACGAGATCAAAGGCCATTAATAACTTAACCATTCAAAAAGCTTTGAGTCCTGAGGTAGCTGTTTGTTATCGACGTAGTTTCTCAAACAGGCATACCAAAGTAAACCATTATACAATGTTATAATTAACACTGATACTTCTACAGATTCAGTTCCTGTAATGTATGTTTTTTTTTAAGACACTAAATGGTGATGACATTACCTTGGTGTTGCCTCCCAGTTTACACCGGAGGATATGAAGACACAGATGACTGGTAGTCATGCTCATCTGTTAGGAGAAGGTGAGGACTGCAGATGCTGGAGATCAGAGCTAAAAATGTGTTGCTGGAAAAGCGCAGCAGATCAGGTAGCATCCAAGGAGCAGGAGAATCGACGTTTCGGGCATAAGCTCTTCTACAGGAATGAGGAAAGTGTGCCAAGCAGGCTAAGATAAAAGGTAGGCAGGAGGGACTTGGTGGAGGGGCGTTGGAAATGCGATAGGTGGAAGGAGGTTAAGGTGAGGGTGATAGGCCGGAGTGGGGGTGGGCGCAGAGAGGTCAGGAAAAAGATTGCAGGTTAAGAAGGTGGTGCTGAGTTCGAGGGTTGGGACTGAGACAAGGTGGGGGGAGGAGAAATGAGGAAACTGGAGAAATCTGAGTTCATCCCTCGTGGTTGGAGGGTTGGAGACCGCAATTTCCCCCCAGACATGGTCGACGATGCTCTCCACCACATCTCCTGCACTTCCCGCTCCTCCGCCCTTGAGCCCCGCCCTTCCAATCGCCACCAGGACAGAACCCCACTGATCCTCACCTACCACCCCACCAACCTCCAGATACATCGTATCATCTGTCGTCATTTCCGCCACCTCCAAACGGACCCCACCACCAGGGATATATTTCCCTCCTCTCCTCTATCAGTGTTCCGAAAAGACCACTCCCTCCGTGACTCCCTCATCAGGTCCACACCCCCCCACCAACCCAACCTCCACTCCCGGCACCTTCCCCTGCAACCGCAGGAAAGGAAAAACCTGCGCCCACACCTCCCCCCCTTACTTCCCTCCAAGGCCCCAAGGGATCCTTCCATATCCGCCACAAATTCACCTGCACCTCCACACACATCATTTACTGCATCCGCTG
>NC_057727.1:63047688-63090297 GCF_004010195.1 Chiloscyllium plagiosum
CCCCACTCCGGCCTATCACCCTCACCTTATCATCCTCACCTTAACCTCCTTCCACCTATCACATTTCCAACGCCCCTCCACCAAGTCTCTCCTCCCTACCTTTTATCTTAGCCTGCTTGGCACACTTTCCTCATTCCTGAAGAAGGGCTTATGCCCGAAACGTCGATTCTCCTGCTCCTTGGATGCTGCCTGACCTGCTGCGCTTTTCCAGCAACACATTTTCATGCTCATCTGTTAGGCATGAATGTTGTGATATGCGCCTTCCCTTCTTGATCTCTCATGCTGTAGTTAGGATGCCACATGGAAATGGCTTTGTGACAGATTACAACCAGATTATTGTTCGATCTGCAGCACAGAGATTTACTTGTACATTCTCCAAACTCATTTATTGCATCCGGTGCTCTCGATGTGGTCTCCTCTACATCGGAGAGACCAAGCACAAACTCACGGAGCAATTCTGGGGAATATCTTTGGTCCATATGCACCAATCAACCCCACCTTCCTGTTGCCATTCACTCTATTCCTGATGAAAGGCTTTTTCCTGAAACATCAATTTTCCTGCTCCTCGGATGCTGCCTGAACTGCTGTGCTTTTCCAGCACCACTCTAATCTAGAATCATTCACTTCTATTCCCTGAGGACATATCCATTCTGGGCCTCTTCCACTGCCTACACAAGGCCACCTGCAAACTGGAGGAGGAACACCTCATCTTCCACCTCAAGAGCCTACAATCACTTGGCATGAACATTGCATTCACCAGTTTCCAAATCCCCCCTCCCGCCACCCCATCCCAGATCCAACCATCCAAATCAAATCCACCCTCTTGAACTGTCCTACCTGTCCATCTTCCTTCCCACCCATCCTCTTCACAATTTCCACCAACCTTTCACCATCAACTCTCACCTTTGTCCACCTGTTGCCATCCCACCTACCTTTTCGTAGCTCCACCCACATTCCATTGATCTTTTAGCCACCTTCCCCCTCCCCAGTCCTGAAGTAGGGTCCTGCCTAAAACGTCGACTCTCTTGTTCCTTGGATGCTGCCTGATCTGCTGTACTTTTTCCAGCGTCACGCTTTATCAACTCTGATCTGCAGGACTATGAACCTCACTGTTAGCAGGCAGCAATACACCCAGGTGATTGCCCACATACAAGACAGTGTTGCTGCATATGGACTGGTGTGCACTCACTTTGCTAGGTCTGTGATCCAGAATGACCTTAAGACAAGAGCAGCTGAATTATTATCAGTGCAGATCTAATTAGTTTATTTCTTTGGAGGGAAAGTGGTTGGACTTTGATTATGAGGATATGTGTCTTGCCATATTCCTCATTCTGTCACACTTAGTGACCCTTAATAACCTTGATTATGTCTCTAGACAAGAATGCAAATTAAGCTAAGTTGCTTTTTTTATTTAAAAGGAAATATGTGCATGAATTTCCTTCCGTACTCCCCTCTTCCTGACTTTTATTTGTAGCCACCCATATAGCATTTACCCTGACGATTCTACTTCCTGCATGAGTCTGAGCAGGAACACTGTTAGAGCCTTTGGAAAATATGAGCTAATGGCAGTTTCACATCTCCCAGATCTGGTGCAGCCAACCTCCCTGGTGACACAGTGGCTCAGTAGTTAGCACTGCTGCCTGGCAGCACCAGGCACTCAGATTCAATTTTACCCTCAGGCGACTGTAAAGTTTACACATTTTCCCTGTGCCTGTGTGGGTTTTCACCAGGTGCTCTGGTTCCCTCCCACAGTCTAAAGATGTGCAAGTTTGGTGGATTGGTAATGTTAAATTGCCCATTGTGTTCAGGGATGCGCATGCTAGGTGGGTTAGCCATGGGAAACATCGGGTAGGGGGATGGGTCTGGGTGGGGATGCTCCACAAAGGGTCAGTGTGGACCAGTCAAATCGAATAACCTGTTGGGATTCTATGTAACTGATCCTTGGAGAATTGTTTTTGTCTTCTGCAACCTAGCCATGCATCTTTGATTAACTCATTGGTGCGACCCTTACACCACCAGCTAAAGTGGACCAGAAGCAGTTGGTGGGCAGGCTGAGGGGAATATCCAGTTGAAATAAGAAAGAACTGCTGAACCACAGTCCTTAAATATTCTGGGAAATGGAAGCTCATTTTGCTGCTGATACAACGCACATGTCCTCTGATGCACCTCACTTGTGACCTCACAGTGTAAACTGATGTACCAGATAGCTATGCACCATTGTAACTATTCACCATTAATCATGTTCCTTATTCAATGTCCACATGTCTGACTTTCCTGCAGATAGTGTTGATAACTGGAAATCCTGGCTTCTGCTAATTTAATCTGATTCCACGAAACTCAGTGAACTTTCAAGTCACTATTGAGAATTCTCAGGGCTACACCTGCTATTGTATACAACTGTGACACCATCTCTGGTAGTTGAAAAATGTGGTGCTGGATAAACACAGCAGGCCAGGCAGCATCCGAGGAGTAGGAGAATCGACATTTCGGGCATAAGCCCTTCTTCCTGCTGTGTTTTTCCAGCACCACATTTTTCAACTCTGGTACTCCAGCATCTGCAGTCCTCACTTTCTCCTACCATCTCTGGTGGCTCTGGCCTGTTGTTGGAAAAGGACACATCCAGGGATAGTGGTGGAAGTGTCTAGGACACTAACTGCAAGATACGAGTTGATGAATATCATCATATATGGCTGCTGCTTGACTAGTCTGTGGGCAAGCTCTCAGTTTTGGAGTGAGTCCCCAGATATTACTGAGGAGGGCAGGTGGTTGCCAGTGCTTCATTTGGTTTTAGTCTTACTGTACTTTATATAATGGTTTGCTCAAACATTTCAGAGGGCAGTTAAGACTCACCCACATAGTTGTCTGTCTGGAGTCACATGTAGGACAGACCAGAAAAGAATGGCTGATTCACTTATATTCCAATATATTAGTGAACTGATCTCGTACACCAATCTGTTCATTTCATTGTTGCTATTATTAACACTAGCTTCTCGTTCCAAATCCATTTATTAATGTATTTAAGTTCCCCAATTGCCTTGAGAGGACTTGAAAGTCAATAAATGAAGGCTCAGGATTATTAGCCTAGTAACATACCATGCTGCTAATGCACCCTAAGCAATTAAACGCGAGTAAGCATGTTATTGGTGAGTAATTGCCACCTTTTGGCATTTTGGCTACTCTGTCAGGTAGACTGACAGAGTGATAATTGGTCCGATTGGGCTTGTCATGCTTTGTAAGGACATTTTATTCCCATTTTCAACTTTCAGATAACTGCCTGTTTTGTATCTATACTGGAAGAGTTTGGCTGGAGTTACGGCACCTTGAAAACAATAGGACAGATTTTCTTGGGGCATGAAGGGTGGCACAGTGGCTCAGTGGTTAGCACTGCTGCCGCACAGCGTCAGGGACCTGGTTTAATTCCAGCCTCGGGTGACTGTCTGTGGAGTTTGCACCCATGTCTACGTGGCTTTCCTCCGGGTGCTCCGATTTCCTCCCACAATCCAAAGATGTACAGTTTGGGTGAATTGGCCGTGCTAAATTGTCCATAGTGCTCAGGGATGTGTAAGTTAAGTTCATTAATCAGGGAAATGTAGAGTAATAGGGGAATGGGTCTCGATGGGATACTCTTCGGAATGTCAGTGTGGACTTGTTGGGCTGAAGGGCCTGTTTCCACCCTGTAGGGATTCTATGATTCTGTGAATGTGCTGACCCAATTGTTGATAATGGTGGAGTGAATTGAAATGCCTGAAGACTGGCTTTAATGATGTGGGGAACCCAGATGGAGGCAGAAAGGAATCTTCCATTCTGTAAAACCAGCTGAAGATAATTACAAGTACTTGAGTCTTCCATTTTCACTCACACTTAGTTTTCTGTAGTCACTGAGGACTGGAAAATTCACTGGGGTGGAGGATACAAAGATTTCTAGGAGTGCCCATACAAAGATGTTCAATGGTGGGTTTGCAGAGGCAAAAAAACAAAATAGGCATATGTAATCCAGAGTCAGTAGGCATTGATTACAACAGACTGGAGAAGCAGAGAATGAATTTGTATAGGAGATTAATTAGGTGTTAATTAGGGTATGCGTAGTGCTTTAGGAAACCCCACTTGGAAAGCGTGTTGTAAGTATGGAAAAGGTGCAATATAACTTTGATACTATCTGACTGAATCTAACAGAATGTAATTGTATAAAAACTCAAAGCCTGGAGCTGTGTTCATCTGCTGTGGAGAATGGTTGGTTTTCATAGAGCTATTGAAAATTGTGAAAGTATTAAAAAATATAGTAAGCAAATATAAACTCGGGAGAAGTACTAGAAGCACAAAGGTTAGAAAAGGTTTAGTCATGCAAAGGGCATGGAGAATGTGGAATGCATTAGTGCACAGAGCATGATAACTCAGGCAGCCTTTGTTTTTATAAGAAATAGACTATATTAAAGAACAAAATGGGGGGGGGGGGGGGGGTGGAGGGAGGAGTGCCGTTTTTGGACTGGGATGGACAAAGTTAAAAATCACACAACACCAGGTTTTAGTCCAACAGGTTTACTTGGAAGCACTAGCTTTCAGAGCACTGCTCCTTCTTCAGGTCACTAGCGGGGCAGGATCATAGGACTCAGAATTTATAGTAAAAGATCAAAATAACATACAACTGATGTGATGTATTGAACAAACCTAAATTGTTGTTCAGTCTTTAATCGCTTAGAATGCATTGCAGGTTTTAATTCATTAATATGTAAATCCCAGAACTATTTTCAAATCACATCCCTGAGATACCTTAAGGTTTTTTAAAAAAAAAGTGACATCTCATCTCAGACAATGCATTAAAGGTGTGAGCCAGACCTGTTCTGTATCCAAAGTATGAATTTATAACATGTCACATGGACTGACTGCCTGCAGATTGTATGCTTTTTGAACAAAAGGCTGACTATACCACCTACTATTAACACAGGCTGAATGGCCCCCAGCTCAGCACAAAGGCAGCCATCAGCATAGGAATCACTTTGCTTGACTCTCTTTGAAAAGATTTGTAGAGGCTCTGGATGTAAGTTTACTCAATGAGCTGAAAGATTCGTTTTCAGACGTTTCATCACCATACTAGGTGACCTCATCAGTGAGCCTCCGATGAAGCGCTGGTTTTTTTTTAGATTATATTCCCTACAGTGAGGAAACAGGCCATTCTGCCCAACATGTCCACACCGACCCTCAAAAGAGTAACCCACCAAGACCCATTTCCATACATTTATCCCTGACTAATGCATCTAACACTATGAGCAATTTTCCATGGTCCATTCACCTGACCTGCACATATTTGGACTGTGGGAGGAAACCCACACAGACACTGGGAGAATGTGCAAACTCCACACAGACAGTCGCCCGAGGCAGGAATTGAACCCGGGTCCCTGGTGCTCTGAGGCAGCAGTGCTAACCACTGAGCCACCGTGCCGCATCATTATGTTCCGCCTTCTGTTTATGGGTCTTGGTTTCTTCAGGCGGGTGATATAATTTCTGGTTCTTTTTCTCAGAGGTTGGTAGATGGGGTCCATATCAATGTGTTTATTAATGGAGTTTTGGTTGGAATGCCAGGTCTTTAGCAACTCCAATGCGTGTCTCTGTTTAGCTTGTCCTAGGATGGATGTGTTGGCCCAGTCAGAGTGCTGTCCTTCTTTGACTGTATGCAAGGATACTAGTGATATTGGTCATGTCTTTTGGTGGCTAGTTGGGTCTTGATGTATTGTGAAGTTAGTGGAGAACTTCAAATGTGATTCCTAAAGCGCTTCAAGATCTGGAGGTGATTGTATTGCATGCGCTTTACCTGTTTTGTAGCAATTGTTTAAAGCTCTCTAGTTGCCAGCTGATCCTCTCTGTGGTTCTTGCAGCGACGCACTCAGATTTGCAGAGGGAATCTAAATTTCTTTGCTGTCTTGCATATCCTGGTTTCCCTACCTAAGGACAGCTATGTTTACCGCAGAGAGAATGGTCATTCAGGGTCACTCAGCTCCTGATCTCATTACAGCCTTGGTTAGTCACCTTGTTGTGACCCCAGTGAAAAAAGCTTTCAACCATTGAGTATCTGGAGAGTTTTTTTTTACATGAGGGTTTCCTATATCATTTCATGAGTATACTCATTGAAGGAGTCATTGACATGAATCCTGTGTAAAACTGTTGCCGTCCTCTAGAATGACAAGGAAATCGAAACGCAGCTTCACAAGTTCACAAGTACTTTGGGAGATAGCCATTAGGAAAGAACAAGGCTTGGCTTCATTGCTTGTTTCATCAGTCCTGTAGTGATCTCAGGAATAGTAGGAAGCTAAGAGGTAAAAGGGAGGGAAGAACTTAAAACAATCATGATCGCTGGAGGAGAAGGACTAGGTCAACTCATGGGACTGAAGGTTGGCAAGTCCCCTGGACCCAATGGCCTGCATCTTAGGGCCTGAAAGGAAGTGGATGCAGAGATAGTGGGTGCATTGGTTGTAATCTTTCAAAATTTGCTTAACTCCGGACAGATCCCAGCAGATCAGAAAACCACAAATACAACATTTCTATTCTAGAAAGGAGGGAGACAGTAAGGAGGAAACTATTGGCTCGTTAAACAAACATTTATCATTGAAAAAATGCTGAAATCCAGTATTACAGTGGCAGTTAACAGGGTATTTTTGTGGTCAAAATACAAACAGGCAAAGTCAACCTGGTCTTCTGAAAGGAAAATTGTACTTGACAAATTTATTAGAGCTTATTGAGGATGTGACGAGCAAAATGGGAAAAGAGAAATCAGTAGATATTATATTATGATTTGAAAAGGGACTTGATAAAGTCCCACATAAAAAGCTATTGCACAAGTTAAGCATCATTATATTTGAGGGTGATACACTAGAATGGGTAAAGGATCAGCTATCCAACTGAAAATGGGATAAATAGGTCATTTTCGAGTTGATAAACAATCCTTCATGGAGCTCCTCAGGGATCAGTGCAAAGATCTTGTCTATTTATGATCTACATCAATAACTTGTATGAAGAGACTGAGTGTATTGCAGGCAGATTTGCTAATGATGGGCAGGAAAGCAGATTGTGAGGAGGATACAAAGAATCTGTAAAGGGATAATGATAGCTGGGTGATGGGGCAAATTTGCCAGATAGAGTATACTGTGGGAAATGAGAGATGTACACTTTGACAAGAAGAATAAAAAGGTGTATATTACTGAAATGGAGAGAGAGAGACTGCAGAATACTGCAATACCGACTCATAGAATAGGAAGAAAACCTTGCAGACTTTGGGAGAATGTGCAAACTCTACACAGACAGTCACCTAAGGGTGGAATCCACCCTGGATTTCAGGTTCTATGAGGCAGCAATGCTAGCCACTGTGCCACCCCTTAGTGGAGTCTGGGTGTTCCCAAATATGAATCACAGAAAATTAGTATGCATGTGCTACAAGTAATTAGGAAGGCAAGTTAAGTATTGACCTTTATTACAAGAGAGATGGAGTATAAAAGTAGGAAGAATTTGCTACAACTGTGTAGGACATGGGTGAGAACGAACCTGGAGTACTGTGTACAGTTTTTGTCTCCTTATTTAAGTATGTACTTGCATTGGAGACTTCTCAGAGAAAGTTTATTAGGTTGATTCCTGGGATGAGATTGCAGTCTTAAGTGGATAAGTTGAGCAGGTTGAGTCTATACTCATTGGAGTTCAGAAGCATGAGGTGTGACCTTATGGAGGTATTTCCAATTCTTAGGCTGGATGGTGAGAGAATGTTCCCTTTCTGGGGAATCTAGAACTGGAGGTACTGTTTAAAAAGTAACCATGTCCCATTTCAGTTGGAGATGAGAATCTTCTTTCCTCAGAGGGCTGCTGGTGTGTGGAATTCTCTTCCAGAAAGCAGTGAAGGTTGAGTTATTGAATGTATTTGTGGCTAAGTTACACAGTCATGCCTGACAAGGGAAGCAAAGATTTATGAAGAGCACAGGGGTTGCAAGACCATCTCCTGTTCCTGTTTCTTAAAGGTAGAGTGGGTACTGCAAGCTGCACACTGGGAAGATCACTAATCTTGTAAAAGAGCATGGATCTGCCTCACTGCTACCTTACTGTTATACAACTGAGATTGAATTCTCCAACTTTGTACTTTGATGCAATAGATAGATGGATTACCCTCGTCATAAAAAATTCTGTAATTTTCCAAATATAATCACCCAGATTTTCCGATGACCGACAGTTGATTCTGCACCACAGATGGGAGTCACGTGTCAGGATCCTGCAGCATCTTTGATGTAGCAGAATCCGAGGAGATTCCCTGGGAAATTAAAGATTCCCTTGTGTCAGGAAGCTTCTGAAATTACCCACTTAATTCGGAGAGAATTCAGATGTTCCACTGCAGTTCAGTAAAAGAAAATTATAAAACCTAGTCTACCTCCTGGATGATTGACCTGCAATGTCTTCGACCACCAAATTGCCCCAGATAAACCTATTTCCCTGACCCTGGCAGCACAATGGCTCAGTGGTTAGCACTGCTGCCCTCAGCGCCAGGGACCCGGCTTCGATTCCAGATTTGGATGACCGTGTGGAGTTTGCACACCCCCATGTCTATGTGGGTTTTCTCCGGGTGCTCCAGTTTCCTCCCACAGTACAAAGATATACAGGTTAGGTGAATTGCCCACAGGGATATGTAGTTTAGGTGTCTTAGTGGGGATAATGTAGAGTAATAGGGTAAGGGAATGGGTCTGGGTGGGTTACTCCTTTGGAGGGTTCGTGTGGACTTGTTGGGCCTAATGGCGTGTCTCCACACTGTGGGGATTCTATGATTATGACGTGCCTTCCCCCACACCATCGGGCACTGACACACACCTCCACATTGCTGAATCAAGCACCCAGCTCTGTCCACTCTGACACTCCTCCATCTCCCCCAGGAACCCAACGCCCCCTCGCTCCCAACACCAACCTCTCCGCCTACTTCCAGGGCCCATCTCCCTTCCCACCCCCAGATCTAACGCCGTCCAACCAACCAGACCTACTCTGAACACTGAAAAAACACTTAACTCCCACCTTGAACCCTGACACCCTACTTAGCTGGTACCATGGCAGTCTGCCCTCCTGGCACCCCATCAACCTGTCCCCTAGTTATGGTACCATAACATCGCATTTTGTTTACTCTTTCAGAGGAGCTGACAAGGTGGCTGTCTGCGATACTGAATATTTTAATGGCAGAATATAACAATTGACTGCTGTGAAGAAAGGGGACCATGGTTTGCCTTTCTGATTATCATGCTCTATGAGAACATGATTGGATTAAAGGTATGCATTTGTACAGGAACTGTGATTGTAATCCCTGACCAGGAATGTGGAGCTCTTTCTGAGCAGTTAAATGGAGGAGAAGACTAGCAATCTGACCATGATTACCACTCAATGGAAAATCTGGTCTAGTATGTATTTTCTCCTAAATGTAAATCTGGAAAAGTTAGTCTGTGTATTATACGCAGTCACAAATGAAAGCATTAACAACACTTTAACCACTCTATTGCTTAAGTCTTGGTATGTGTTACACACGGTCATGAGGCGCTTTGGATTTTTTGGCAGTATAGCATATTCAGAAAATGATAGCACAAAACTGAATGGAAGGATCAATTCATTTACTTAAAAAGCAGTACATTATGCGAAAGCGATTGCTAGAGGAAGTGAAATAGATCAATAGCTTATGTTTTTGATCAGAAACTGGAGGAGCATACGAGAGAAAAGAGAATATAGAAAGATATGGTGAAGCACTGAGGCCAATCTAATGTGGTGTCTAAAAGCAACACAGTGTTGGGCTAAATGGCTTGTTTCTGTGCTGCATACGACGAAAATTTGATGTAATTCGTCACTATTTTCTCATGTCAAAGTGTGGTGCTGGAAAAGCACAGCAGGTCAGACAGCATCCGAGGAGCAAGAGAATCAATGTTTCGGGCATAAGCCCTTCATCAGGAATGCGTGATGAAGGGCTTATGCTCAAAACGCCGGTTCTTCTGCTCCTCAGATGCTGCCTGACCTGCTGTGCTTTTCCAGTGCCACACTTTTTTCAATTCTGATCTCCAGCATCCACAGTCCTCACAAGTGGAAATTGTTTCTCGACATCCACTTGATCAACCCCATCCAAAAATTTAAGAACCTCGATGAGATCTCCTCTTAATTTTCTCAGCAATTTTTGCCAACCTCCTCATTGCTCGGAGTGAAGTGAATAGTCAACCACATTACTGTGGGTTTGGAGTCACATTTAGGACGGTAAGGATGGTGAATTTCCTTCTCTAAAGGACATCAGTGAACCATATGAGTTTTTTTTTCAACAATCACACTGTTTACATGGTCACCGCTAGGCTGATTTTATAGTTGAGTCTTGTATTGAATTTAAATTTCAGCATTTGCATAGTGGGATTCGAGCCCATGACCACAAGCCATTACTTTACAGCTTCGAGGACTCATTATTGAGTTCCACAATTTCAGAATGGAATCTCTGTCCTCTAATTTTCTTATGCTCCCCACTCTCCTCTTGTTGTGTTTATCTGTTGTTTAAAAAAACAGTTCTGAAGAAGAATCATATTGGACTTGAAATGAAAACCCTGTTTCTCTCTCTGCGGATGTTGCCAGAGTTTCTGCAACACTCTGTTTGTCTTTCAGATTTCCAGCAGCCACAGTATTTTGCTTTTATGGTCCCAGAATATTGGCCTGGGGTTCTGGATTGCTAGTCCAGTGATATAACCACTGCCTCCTTTTCAGAGATGAAGTCCCAGCATGCCTAACCCTGACTAATACATCCTCTCAATTTGTAGGTCTCATATTTGTAGGTTTTTCTTCAGTGCTTCAGTATCAGTGTAAAAACCAGATCAGCACATTGTAGTCAATCTGTCTCATTATAACTTAGTCACACTGTTTAATTTTGGCTTTACCATGAAAAGCAGCAACTATATTTGAAAGTCCTGAGTTGGCAAAGTGAGTTCATTTGCCAACTTGAGAGAAAACAGTGCTCCTGTCTCACTTCCTGCCCTTTCAATCATTTTACCAGTTAAGTTAAAGGCTGAAAGAAATGTACCTGTTGGGTTAGATTGGTAGAACAGAGTTCTCCTAATTCAGCCTCATTTAACATTGAATTAGCTGTCTCGAAGAGGGACTGTTGTGCGAATTCCACTTTTCATTTGTAGGAAGGGGACCTTCTAAAATTGGGTTTGAAGTGAATTGTTTTAGGACATGTAGAGTGTTGTTTTACCCGGCTTTTAACCCTCGCTTTCTTAGACTGAGTGTTTATTTTTGTTGTTGTTAATGGGATTATGAACATTGCTAACAGATTGCCCTTGACAAATAGAGAACATAATCATGAGCTGCCTTCCAAATAGCACTTGTTAGGTTGAAGGCGGTTGCAGAATTTTGTACCAGTGATACTGATGGACCAGTGATATAGTTCAAAATCAAGATCACCTCTGATTTAGAGGACGAGTTCCAGGTATTAGGTGTTCTCATATGCCTGCTGATTTCTAGCTGGTAGAAATTGTTAGTTTGGAAGGTGCTGTTGAAGGATACTTGGTGCGTTGTTGGACCGCATCTTATAGATGGTACACACTGCTCCAAAGTGCATTGGTTGTAGAGGAAGTGAATGTTTAAAGTGGTCAATGGGTTACCAATCAAATGAGTAGCCTTATCCTGGACGTTGCCAATGTTCTTGAGCATTTTGGAGGTGCACCCATCCTTGCAAGTGGAGAGTATTTATCATACAGAAACTTAGGTGCAGGAATAGGTCATTCCTTTGAGCTTTCTGTGCCTTTCAACATGATGATGGTTAATCATGCACGCCAATGACGTTTCTCCACACTATCCTCATATCTGTTAACATTCCTGAGAATTAGAAATCTATCCATCTCTAAAGATTCTTGGTGACTGAGCATCTATAGCCCTTGGGGGTAGAGACTTCCAAAGAATCATTAATTTAGCCAACATGCCTTTCTTACTAATATTAATTTCCTTCAATTCCTCATTCTTCTTAATCCCAAAATCGCTAATCTGGGAGATTGTTTTTGTGTTTTGATTTGATTAAATTTATTGTTGTCATGTGTACCTAAGTACAGGGAAAAAATTCATTTTGTGAACAGTGCAGGTAGATTACAGCGGACAAGGACATACAAATTGTAGGGTGCTTAGACCAAGACACACAAGGCTACGACTGCACAGAGGTGCACAAAAGCAAAGTCAACATCAGATTTGAAATTAGAGAGGTCCATTCAGCAGTCTAATAAACAGCAGGGAAGAAGCTGTTCTTGAACCTGTTAGTGTATTGTGTATTCTTCAGTGACGACAAAGTAATCATTTAGTTTCTCTGTCATTTCTCTATTTCCCCATTATAAATTCTGATTTTGTCTATAATGGATTCATTTGTCTTAGCCAAACATTTCTTTCTTACACACCTAAAATAGCTTTTACAATCTTTATTTTTTGTTTTTCTCCTAATTTGCATTCATATTCTAACCTCCCTCGCTTTTTCCAAAGCACAAGTCTTCAGATTTATTGCCCAAATGTTGTCACAGCCAACTTGATGCAGACACAGACTTGTGTTCTGTAGATCAGGAAATCAGTTACTTTCCACAGAATTTCTAACCTGTGATCTGATCTTGGAAGTACAGTAGTTATTGTGACTGTTTAGTTCAGTTTTCAGTCAATGGTATCCTCAGGACGCTGATATTGGCAGATTCAGTGATGAATATGCCATTGATGGTCAACAGAAGATGGTTCGGTTTTGTCTTGTTAAGATAGTCATGGCCTGGCACTTGCACAAATGTGACTTTTCATTTGTTAACCCAAGCCTGGAAGTGTCCAGGTTTTTCTGTATTTGTACACACACTGTTCAGTAACTAAGGAGTTGTGAATGGTACTGAACCCTGTGCAGTCATTAGATGACGTCCCTACTCTGACCTCATGATGAAGGAAAGGTGATTGATGAAGTAGCTGAAGATGGTTGGGCATAGGACACTACACTGAGGAACTCCAGAGATATTCTGGAGCTGAGATGACTGACCTCCAACAACCACAGCCATCTTCCTTAGAGTATGACTCCAACCATCGGAGAGTTTTCCCCCGACTCCCATTAATTCCAGTCTTGCTCGGGCTCCTTGATATCATGTTAAGTTAAATGTTGCCTTGATGTGAAAGGCGGTCACTCACACCTCACCTCAAAATCCTTAAAGCTGTCTCCCAGTAGCATTGTGGGTGTCCCTACATTCCACAGTCTGCAACTGTTCAAGAAGACTCCCACCTTCACCAGGGCAATCAGGGATTGGCAATAAAAGATGGCGCAACCCAATGGCATTCACATTCTGGGAATGAATTGTCCTATTTTCTCATCTGAGGACTCTGTCCATCTTGTGAGAATATTCCATATGCTGTACTATTCTTTACCCTGAAATACACATCAACCTCCAGTCTGAAACAATGTTTTCAACGACCAGGCACTGGTATAAGGATAGACCTTACAATCCCTTTGAAAACATTCAACATCCTGGCATTAGCTACAACTGAAGGTAGCAGAAAACTGACACCTGCAGAGCTGTGAACCATCTCACGCAGGTGGAGCTGGCTGGATGAATCCAAGGGCAACAAAACACTTTTTTTTTAAAAATTACAATTTTGCACCGCCAATGCCTCTGAGCCACCCAGGGTGAGTGGCTATCATGGCCATCAATGTGGCCCCACGTTCACACTTTCAAAACAACTGCTTCCCCCAACTCCAAATGAAATCAACAGTCATTATTTAGAGGAAAAATATTTAATTAGTCAATAGAAATGCACCAACTAATTAATGTACAAGTTGATGGTAATGTTTTTGTAAAGATTTGATGTTTTAAAGAAGCTTTGATTGTGAGACTCACTCTAATTATACAGTGCTCCGGTGGATTAATTAATGTTCCAACATATGTTCAGTGTACATTCCAGTATTTTAATGGCTATCTTCAACTGCTTCTTTGTTTGTCCATCTGCTGGTTCAACCATGAATATTAACTTGTCATCTCAATAACTTTAGACTCAGATTTTCCAAAAGGGCATGCTGGGCATTGTGCATGTGATCATTTTGCATATCCATCAAGAATAATTAATCATCACAGTGATTCAAATGATCCTTGTCTTTCTGGACAAGATGGTGGAGTTACTCATGAGACTTTGCACCTTTCTGATGGATACTGAGGACAGGGTCTGGGTATTTCTGTTAGACAGTGAGGACAGGCCCTGGGTCTTTCTGGTAGACACGGAGGACAGGAGTCTGTGTCTTTATGATCGACATTGAGGACAGGTTTTATGAGAGAAGTGGTTGATTTGCTGACAGCGGTGTTTAGCCTTGAAACTGAAAAAAATAACTGGGTAACCATTGACTGGCTGGAACTCAAACAGTATTTCCTGTTACTTTAAGGTTGAAATCTAATTGATGGGTTAGATTTAAATAAAATGTAGATGTCTTAATAAGTGGGACCTGATCTAAGGAGCTTTACTTTGCAGTGTCTCTGAGTTTATAGAGTCAGGTTTTATAACTTATTCAATGAGAACTGGAGAATGCAGTAAATGTACATTAAAATATTGCTTTGTGACATTGACTATTCAGATTTACTCTTCTTCCTCTGGTGAAGGGATTGATTGCATTGCAATTGGGTAAAAATGTGACGTTGAACCCTGCCTCATTGTGTGTCAGTGAACAGTATCATTTACCTTTCACTCAAGCCTGACTGCTTATTAACCATTACAAACACATCCTCTTAACTCCTATTTTATCTCTTCAGCTGAAAGCACTGAACCCTGTGACAATACAGTCCAAGGCTTCATACTCCATTCAAGTGGCTATTCCTAATACTGTCATCCATTGATTTCCCTTTATTATTAAACGTGACTATTTCTTGTATGTGTGGTATGTAGAGTTGTACATTCTAATATAGTTATGCATCATGGCTGTCCACAGTGTGGGCAAGCATGGATTGTCTGATTTTGTTGGAACTGCCCGCTCTTTCTAACTGATGATAAGTGCTTCCAGACATTTCTAGAATGTAAGTATTTGGTTGTATTCCATTGTAAGCATCAGTCATCCATATGTCCAGTGTTGGCCTGTACGTACTTTAGAATGAATAGCCACCATTGAGGAAGGAGCATCTGATTTTCTCCCCTTCACCCACCCAGGGGCACAAATCAATTCTAGAACCCCTGAGACAGCTAACTCTGTGCAGACAGTGACTACAGCTTTCTGCATCTGCTTAACTTGGACTACATCATTGAGGTGCAGCAGCCACGTTTGGTTTGGTGAATCAGAAAAATTCTCTGGCATGTTGGTTAGGCAGTGGCAGGTAGCCATAGGTTTGGATAATGGTAGATATTTCCAAATCACGGGAATCAAAAGTGGTGGAACCTGGTCAAGTGCTTACATACCCGTCCCCCTCTCCCTTGCTGCCAGCAATAAAGAAACATATTCTCTTGCTGATTCAGAATGGTAAAAATAAAACTAGCAGCAAGCTTGACGTTTACGTTTAAATTACTATAATTTAATTGTGTAATACAGGAGGAAGCTTTCTATCCAGCTCGATGCTATACTGATTCTAACATTAGGTAAATTTCATGTTGTTTAAGGTGGACACATGAGTACTAGGAAAAATTTGCAGAACAGCAAGCAAGGGGCTGGGTGAATTTGGGGTATGGGAGGAAAAGAGCTGTATCAAAGAGTTTATTTCCATGTTTATGATTCTATGCATTGTACATTTTGCTTTTACATTCTTGTATTGAGTAGAAACATTGAACACTGCCCTGATCAGGTATTTGTATGCTTACTATCAGGTAGATCTCCAACATGTAATCATAATGACTGTAATCAAGCAAGACAGTTCTATTTCTCCCATTCTCTTACTTGAACACGCACATTGTGAGCAGTTTTGTACATTCTAAAAAGCTGTGTTATGGAGTGGGATCAATTAGCTGCTGGGTTGGGATTGCCCAACCAGTTTCCTGAAGAACATTGCAGCCAAATGTAAAAGGGGAGCTGTCAACTGGATGAAATCAGAAGTCAGTGTTCTAATCCGTCACACCTTTCTTCATTTTTCAATTTTGTGCCAATCATATAAAGAGTGTTACATCCTGGATTCTATACATTTAGCACAACATATGTTCAGTAGAATCTTAATGTTTATCCCACTGCATAAACCAATATGCCATATGGTCGCCCAGTAAATGTTTAAGACTCCTGTTTTAACTGTTAACCTCCTGAATAAGCTTAATCTCAACCTTTGCCCAAGTGTGGTGATTAGTAGTTTACTCCTACTCCGATGAAATTTAAAAAGAAACAAAATACCATAAAGTCCTGCTGAATAACAAGTTTCCTAAAGCAATGGCAGAACGATGGCAGGTCTTGGACGGTGAAATTATTCAGACAAATTGCACAAGCTCAGCTGCTATTGCCTTGAGAAAAGAAAATTAAAGAGTGATCTAATCAAGATATTTCGACTGTTTAAAAGATGTGCCAGTGTACGTAGAAAGAAACTATTTCCGCTGGTAGATAAATACAAAATAATCTGCATATTAGACATAGACTGATTTAGTAGCAAACTTGAGGAACAGTTTTTCAGTTGGAATGGAAATGGGAATCATTAGTTCTTTTTCACAGAGTATTGTTGATGCTGAGGGCCAGTTGGACCTTCCTGACCCTAGACCATTCTTGTGTAAGACTATCAAGCGGACTTGGATTAAGGTACTGCATGGCAATGATCTGAGGAACAGAGTGGGCCCTGGGACTGAGAGGCCTTCTCCTATTCTGAATCTTTACGCTGCTGGATAAACAAACATTACACCATTATGCTTTTTACCTCTGGATTCAAAAATTTTACAATGTGAATACCTCTGATCCTGCTCAAAACATACCTGTTACCCCCTGAATCTCTCTATTCTCCAGGATTAAATAAGGCTTCCTCCCAGTTCCTGACCCTTCTCTTCCTTTTCTTTGCCTCCTGTTTCTATATTTAATTTTGATGTTGGTGTTTTTAGTGCAGTTTTGCTTGAATCCTTCTCCTGTCTGCAAGGTTCTAATGGTTTCCTGTGTTTTGTAGACCATCAACATGCAGCAGGAAAATTGCTTTTTCAATAAAGCCTCAGCTATAAATGGTTGGGATTGTACTGTTAGATTACAGTGATAGTTATAATGTAGTGGAGTCAGTTGTGAATTTGCTTAGAGAGTGCTGTCACAATGAGCAATCAGATAAAGACCAGGCCATAATGATGCTTGCTGATGGATGAATGTTGACCTGAAGCAGAGGGGAATAACAGCCTGTTTAAAAGTTGCTGAGGATACAATACACAGAACTGTTTTACCCCCAGCTTCTGAGCATCACAATCTTAAAGTATTGGGCTCTTGGTTTATTTTATTTCAGTTCAGAGGAATGCTGGCTTTTTCATCATCCACCTTAATGACATCGCTGAAAAGCCTGGCACCGAGTATTTCATAAGATTAAATGCGCAGTGACATTCTGAAGAAAACATAACATTTTAAGAAGTGATTTAGGTCAAACATCTTGCATGATTGCTGCTGAAAGTGATCAGCTCATCTTTGCATGTGGCATTCCAATGTCAGAGTGACTTGAAGTGTACGGTGCCTTTAAGATTTCTCTCTGTGAGCCATGCTGCTTTGATAGGAGTGAGTACATCATTGTAAAGGAACATGTGCAGCAGCCCCAAGTAACTGAAGTGTTCAATAGGCTCACTCTGCTGTGAAGGTCCATTATGGATAGGGGCATTCAGCTCCTCCTTAATGGAGCCTTTCAAAGCCATTGTTGGAAGAGGAAGTGAATGTGAACACTGGCAGATTTTATACAAACACAACTGAAATCTAGGAGGAACCATCTTAATTGCACAGGAGGTGAGAAAACGTAATGCTGACAACTGTCAAACATGGAGTGACTGCTGAACTATAAAATAGAAGATGCGCTGACCTCAGTGATGCGGTGGAGCATTTCTCTTTGAAAAGAGAGGGACGTCTGAGCCAGAATATTGGATTTGCTCATTGATGAATGAGAGCCAGTCTTGGCTGGAGAGGGAGTGTTGTTGCTCTCAGCTGCAAGGACTGTGACCAGGGCCAGTTCTTGGACCTTACACTGCAGTAGCTTCTGCTGGTTGCTAAGTGACAATTCCTGCTATGCATCTGGTCCTACAGTTCAAACCTTCCCACTGTTGCTTTAGTCTTTAGATTTGTTCACCCTCTTCCTACCTCTTTCCTGTCCGTTGGACTGCACCTCAATGAGTGCGAACAAACACCAGAGCCTCAATCAGGTGACACCTTCCATGTTTCAACACAAAAAATTAGAGTCAGAAAGCAATCCTTAGAAGGGGGCAGCATTACCAGTGAGACCTACAATATCCTCATCTAACCTTTCAGCAGTGCGTAGCACTCAAGCGACACAATTGTGCTAGATAAAGTTTCCCTATCTATTTTAGGGACGCTGAGAGTTCATCACACAACATCTTTTGAAATCCTGGACTCCATACTATAAGGGTTGAAAGGGTTCAGAAAAGATTTACAAGGAAGTTCCCAGGTTTGGAGGATTTGAGCTACAGGGAAAGGCTGAAAAGGCTGGGGCTGTTTTTCCTGGAGCGTCGGAAGCTAAGGGTTGACCTTATAGAGGTTTATAAAATCATGAGGGGCATTGATACAATAAATAGACAAGGTCTTTTCCCCAGTGTGGGGCTGTCCAAAACTAGAAGCCATAGGTTTAGGGTGAGTGGACAAAGATTTAAAAGGGGACTAAGGGGCAACTTTTTCATGCAGAGAGTGGTGTGTATGGAATGAGCTGCCAGAGGAAGTGAAGGAGGCTGGTACAATGACAATACTTAAAAGGCATCTGGATGAGTATATGAATAGGAAGGCTTCAGAGTGATCTGGGTCAAATGCTGGCAAATGGGACTAGATTAGTTTAGGATACCTGGTTGACGTAAACGAGTTGAACCAAAGGGTCTGTTTCTGTGCTGCACACCTCTATGACTCTATGATCGAGGAGGAAATAGTAAGGACTGCAGATGCTGGAAGTCAGAATTGGTAAAATGTAGAGCCAGCAAAACAAGCACATCAGACAGCATCGGAGCAGCAGGAAAATCAACATTTCAGATCAGGATTCTTCATTAGGACAGGTCCTGACCTGAGACGTCGACTTCCCTGCTCTTCCGATGCTGTCTGACCTGCTGTGTTTTTCCAGCTCCACATTTTATCGACTCCCTCATCTTTTGACTGAGGGTCAAGCTGTTCTCTCAAACTAATTTAAAAATTACAATTTAAAACAGGATCGGGGACTTGTTCTATGTCCTGCAACCACTGTCTGCTAACAGATTTTTTTGCTTATAATCAGATCATTTTGGGACCTTGCTATGTGCAGATTAGTTGCCATGTTTACTTATGTTGCAGAAATGACTACAATTCATTGGCTGTAAATCATTTGTGGGCATCATGAGTTTGGGAAAGGTATTTTATAAATGCATGCCTTTTACACCTCTTGTGCCAATAATATGCCAGTATAAAACTCTTCCACAGCATAATCCACGGCAGGGCGGCGTAAATGGTCATGTTAAAGCACCTATTCGAGATGGCTCAGGGAATCCCTGATGGACTCTGCAACATTTGAGAGGCATTTGGATGGGTATATGAATAGGAAGGGTTTGGAGGGATATGGGCCGGGTGCTCGCAGGTGGGACGAGATTGGGTTGGGATATCTGGTCGGCATGGACAGGTTGGACCGAAGGGTCTGTTTCCATGCTGTACATCTCTATGACTCTTTGACTCAACTATAAGTCTGTCTTGGTTTGTCCCAGAGATCGTTCTCTGTGCTAGTCTGGAATATAACACTCTTAAGACAGTTTAGTTTAAATTATTACCTATATTTACCAACTGTATCAATGTTACACTATAACATAGCTCAAGCCTGGATTGCAGGTATCTAAGGTTCTAAAACCATTAGCAGAGTAGCCAGCTCTTACCCCAAAGATGTCTCTCAGGCTACTCCCCTTGCTGCTGCAAATAGGCTGTCTTTATACAGAAATTGGTATTAAAATGGCAAGAACATCCCATGTCCTTAATCAAATAACCAGCAATAAAATGGCAGAAATTTGTAGACGAAGAGAAACTCATTGACAAGTCTGAGTTCTCTTGACGAATGAAGCTTACAGGCACGTCAAAATGGGAAATCTTGATCAAGCCAGGCCCCAAATGATTGGTTTGATAACCTTCCCTTTTCACAGTATATCGTAACGAGAGACTAGTCTAAATTATGTGGGAAAGGTCATGAGGTAACCTCATTCAGCTAACATGCCCACTATCATTGTCCTACAAAATGGCCTTTTCTTTTAAAATCATCTTAGATTCCCAAAATGCAAATGAAATTCATAACATTCCTGGATCTCTAGCTCCAGGGCACAACATACAAACATTCATAGAGTCATAGAGATGTACAGCATGGAAACAGACCCTTCGGTCCAACTCGTCCATGCTGGGCAGATATCCCAACCCAACCTAATCCCACCTGCCAGCATCCGGCCCATATCCCTCCAAACCCTTCCTATTCATATACCCATCCAAATGCCTTATAAATGTTGCAATTGTACTAGCCTCCACACTTCCTCTGGCAGCCCATTCTACATATACACCACCCTCTGTGTGAAAACGTTGCTCCTTAGGTCCCTTTTATATCTTTCCCCTCTCATCCTTAACCTATGCCCTCTAGTTCTGGACTACCCCACCCTAGGGAAAAGACCTTGTCTATTTACCTTACCAATGCCCCTCATGATTTTATAAGGTCACCCCTCAGCCTCTGACACTCCAGGGAAAACAGCTCCAGTCTATTCAGTCTCTCTCTCTCTCTCTCTCTCTCTCTTTCCCGCTAAAAGCCTCCAACCCTGGCAATATCCTTATACATTTTTTCTGAACCCTTTCAAGTTTAACAACATCCTTCCGATAGGAAGGAGATTAGAATTGTACACAATATTCCAAACAGTGGCCTAACCAATGCCCTGCACAGCCGCAACATGTCCTCCCAACTCCTGTACTCAATAATCTGACCAATTAAGGAAAACATACCAAATGCTTTCTTCACTATCCTATCCCTATGATTCTACTTTCAAGGAGCCATGAACCTGCACTCCAAGGTCTCTTTGTTCAGCAACACTCCATTGGACCTTACCATTAAGTGTATAGGTCCTGCTAAGATTTGCTTTCCCAAAATGCACCACCTCGCATTTATCTAAATTAAATTCCATCTGCCACTCCTCAGCCCATTGGCCCATCTGGTCAAGATTCCGTTGTAATCTGAGGTAACCTTCTTTGCTGTCCACTACACCTCCAATTTTGATGTCATCTGCAAACTTACCAACCATACCTTTTGTGCTCACATCCAAATCATTTATATAAATTATGAAACGTAGTGGACCCAGCACTGATCCTTGTGGCACTCTACTGATCACAGGCCTCCAGTCTGAAAAACAACCCTCCACCACCACCCTCTGTCTTCTACCTTTGAGCCAGTTCTGTATCCAAATGGCTAGTTTTCCCTGTATTCCATGTGATCCAAACTTGCTAATCAGTTTCCATGAGGAACCTTGTTGAATACTTTACTGAAGTCCATATAGATCACATCTACTGCTCTGCCCTTATCAATCCTCTTTGTTACTTCTTCGAAAAACTCAATCAAGTTTGTGAGACATGATTTCTCATGCACAAAGCCATGTTGACTATCCCTGATCAGTCCTTGCCTTTCTCAACACACATACATACTGTCCCTCAGGATTCGCTCCAACAACTTGCCCACCACCGATGTCAGGCTCACTGGTCTATAGTTCCCTGGCTTGTCCTTACCTGTCATCCTGCTCCCCACAAGTCGAAGCAAAATGCTCAGAGACACAGTATAGTTTTACCTCCTTCATCTTTATTCCGGGCCCTGGAGGGAGAGAGAACAATCGCCCATATGCACAGAGACACATGGTCTTCTTTGGAAGAGCAGGTTCTTAATGAATTATATAGTCATTTTACATGGAGGAGCATCCAGATAAGACGTCATACATATTGATTGGGTGACTGTTACAATCAGCGAGTGCCAATAGCAAAGATTAAGCCACCTGGTATTACATAATGAATGTTCTTAACCTTAACTGACTTCACATCATGAATACTTTTCACCTTGTTAACTAGCCTTACATACTGAATGCTACCTCATCTTGTTAAATTGCTCTATATAATGAATGCCTTTCCACCGTGTTAACCCAATTAACCTTGCCTCCAGCACCCCATTGTTAACTGTAAGCTCTTATCTGATCTGAGTCATGATCAGCTGAACCTCTTGTTTCACAAAACTCAGAAGTTAACTCTTTCCCTGCCTGCTTACAGTCCATGATAACCAATGGCATTACCAGCTTTCATAAGACTCTGACAGCCCGCACCCAAGCAAGTCATTGACACACAGTATTCAGTGATTATAACAACAAAAATTACTAGTCCGTAACAGTAAATAGAGTTTGAAGAATGGTCCCATGTGGAAAAAAAAATCACCAGTAAAGTTCTTAAATCCAGAGTCCTTAGTGACCACTCCATCCCCTCCAAGTCGAGTGGAAATGAGCTAGTTCTCCAAAATCTCCTTTAATAAATTCCAACCTGAAAACAAAATTCAGTCTGTCCTTGTGCATCACTCCTTGGAGAAGTCTGAATTCTCGGATAAGGGCAGTTAAATGTTTCACAAAACTGTTGAGACTTGCATCCTTCCGGAGATGCTTCAGCTGGAGGATATCAGCGCATTATCAGTGTGCAGTGCAGCAGCTGCAACTGCAGGCTAGGTGAATGCAGCATTCTTTGCTGTTTCTGCTCCCGCTCTGCTGTTAAATGTAACAAAGCCAATTGGCTGTTGTGATGTTAGTTTGATCAGTGAACCTTCATATCCCTTAAATGATCGAAAGGGAAGGTAAAGCTCACGTGGTTTAATGTCCATAGGAAGGCCACTGACAAAAAGCATACCGACCTCCTCTTCACTGTTGTTAACTACTTCGCTTTTCATGCTCATGGCTGGGGAGTTGGTTGAATCCATTGGATCAGGTTGTGGATGGGTGGTGGTCCGAAGGCATGCTTTACCTGTGAATGGAGAAACTGTAGAGACGATGTTAGCTGCTGAAAGTATCTTTACATTTCCTCTCTCCTTCCTTCCTTGCCAAGGTGGTTATCAATATGAAGACAGTCACGCGTTTAACTACAAGAAATTGTGTTTGCCTATTTCAACATTCTCAGTCATTTGGAAGTCTGTTATTCTGTTCACTATTATCAAGTTTTATACAATCCATAAACTTCTAAATTGTACTGCCTAAACAATTCAGTCAATTATAAACAACAATCAATGGTCCTAAAATCAAACCCTCGGGGGACCCCTTTCAGGTTGTATTAACAAATTAATACTTGGCTAATGTGAATGCTGCCAGGAAACGTATTTCAAAAGTCTAGAACAGCACAAAAGCAACAAAAGGTTTCCTGTGCTTTAGCAATTAAAAGAGGCAATTTTAGTTCAGATTTAAATCTCAAATATTCGTGGGGAAACAAATGCGGAATATTTTAAAATATGTTCTCCAAATGAAACTTCCCAAATGAAGCAGTCGGAATTGCAGTGGCAACTTTGGTAGAGATCAACACTCTTTGAATTTGCAATAAGAAGGGGGCCAATGAAGTCTTAACAATAATTTAAAGAGTTTAAACAGCACAGTCTCAAGTTCTAATATTCTCTAAAATCTTAAAACAGCAAACTCAAAATGCACTCTTCTTTTTGTGAACACACTGCATTAAAAACACATCAGCAAAGATATTTTAATACAATACTCTCATCTGGCTAAAGCATGACTACTGACCCAACTTTTTTTTCAAAACAGGCATTGTAGAATTTCAAACAGAATCAGGGACTCAAGGTGCTCAATCAATTTGTTTTAAGGTTACAAGTTTGATAATTTTTAAAAGGACAGAATGTTGTACAATTTCAATATAAAAACAAAATCTGTCCTGTTACATAACTCACAAAACACATTGAATTGAGATCCTGATTCAAACAAGGCAAAACAGTTACTTAAAAGGATTTTCCGAACCAATATTTTAACAAACAGCACAGTGGCTCAGTAGTTAGCACTGCTGCCTCACAGCACCAGGGACCTGGCTTCGATTCCAGCCTCGAGCAACTGTCTGTGAGGAGTTTGCACATTCTCCCCGTGTCTGTGTGGGTTTCCTCCAGGTGCTCTGGTTTCCTCCCACAGTCCAAAGATGTGCAGGTTAGGTGAATTGGCCATGCTAAATTGCCCATAGTGTTCAGGGATGTGTAGGTATTGTGCATTAGTCAGGGGTAAATGTCGAATAATAGGCTAAGGGAATGGGTCTGCGTGGGTTTCTCTTCGGAGAGCCAAAGGGCCTGTTTCCACACTGCAGGGATTCTATTGTATTCTATAATTTTAATAGAGTCAAATGTTACTCTGTTGGGGAACAAAAAAATGTCAGAAATGTACAGAGACCTGATCAGCATCTTGCAGATGAACAACAGTGCTTCAGAGTGAGGGCTTGTGTATCTGGTGACAATTATTAATATAAATTTTGCAAATAAACTGGTAAAGGTCGGGATCCAATGCAGGAAATACTAGAAACCTTCAAAGATCTGTAATCATTTCTGAGGAGAGGGGTCAGGAGGAGAAATATTTCAGACTGGGCTCTTCCTCAGTCGTTGCTTTGTAGGAAACGATTATGTCACAGACTCTGACTGACTTGCTATGTGCTTCCTGCGGTGCCTGCTTATATTCCCAGTGTAAAGTTTCTAAATTCACTTCGAGAGGCCTCAACAGGAAAACCCATAGTAACACTAGGCCAAAGTTGTAGCCAATCCAGCAACTTTCCTCTGGGATTTTTCCACATTAGCGAGAGACCTCAAATGCCAATGTAAAAGCAGCTTCTCAGGTCATTTGTGACAGCCATATTACTGCTGCAGCTGAACTCTGTTTAATCATCCATGCCTGACCATATCTGTGGGCCTCTCTTTAAACTGAGTGACTGCCCTAACTCAAAAATTAATTGGGAAGGATGAAGTTCCAATTACAATAACCGTAATCCTTCCTCTCAAAAGCAGCTTTCACTTACCCACATTAAAGAAGTGAGATATGTACAATGCTGCTTATATTGATGCAAGAACTTTCAAATTTGCATCTAATATGCTAACTGCTGCCATTACTGTATATACTTAATCATTATTACTACATATGCACTCTTCCTTTATCCAGTGCTACTGATTGTAACTTCACCCCAAGACCAATTAAAACTCTGAACATTCTGCCATTTAATTGCTGTGTGCAATTAACGTAGTCTAACTAAAACACAGACAGTAATTACATCTGGTACACCAGAGAATTGACTGCTCTGATAATGGAATTTATATGTCAGGCAAGGACAAGGAATAGGGCCAAGCCTTATGCTTGAAAAAACATTTGGGTAAAGAATCATAGTACGAACAAAAATGGAACTCGGGGCTGTTTTAATTTGGAAAGATAACAAATTTAAAACCAGAAAATTGCAGTGAGGACAGCAAATGCTTTGAATATACAGCAGCACCTGCAAAGAGAGGCTACAGATGACTCCAGTGGGCACTCTGTCAGATGATTTCTGTGCACCTGACACTCCTATATATCGAAGGATCGAATGGGTTAGCTGGTTATTTCCCAATTTAATTGTAGAAAAACTGAAAGCTGGTGCCTGATGAACAAAAATCACCAAAAAGGGGGCAATTTACACACAATGTATTTAAAAAAAGGATGTGATGAAAAATAAGCATGAGGTTAAAAAGCTTTGACTTGAACAGGGAGAGAGAGATTAAAGTGAGAGGGTAGAAGTGGCAATTGCCTCAGTGATAGCTCTGAAGTCTCTGAGTCAATGTCATGGAGTCAAACCATGTTCCAGACTTGACTGCAAAATCTTGTCTGACATTCCAGTGCAGAGTTGAGGGAGATTCTCACTGTTGGAAGTGCTGTCTTTTAGCTGAGCAGTTAATGAAGGTCTTGTCTGTTCTCTTGGGAAGGTGTGAAAGATTCTATGGTACTGTTCTAAGAACAGCAGGGGAATTCTGCTGGTACCTGGCCAATATTTGTCCAACAATAATCTTAAATAGGTTATCTGGTTATTAATGTCATTGCTGTTTGAAACTCTTTGATGTGCATAAATTGTAAAGTGCTTTGAGATGCCCTGAAGTCACAAAAGGCACTGTATGAATGTAAGTCCTTTCTTTCTGTAAAGCCAACACACTTCAAACAAGATGGCAGATGGTAGGATAGTGAAGAAGGCGTTTGGTATGCTTTCCTTTATCGGTCAGAGTATTGAGTACAGGAGTTGGGAGGTCATGTTGCAGCTGTACAGAACATTGGTTAGGCCACTGTTGGAATGTTGTGTGCAAATCTGGTCTCCTTCCTATTGGAAAGATATTGTGAAACTTGAAAGGGTTCAGGAAAGATTTACAAGGATGTTGCCAGGGTTCAGGAATCTGAGCTATAGGGAGAGGCTGAAAAGGCTGTGGCTGTTTTCCCTGGAACGTCAAAGGCTGAGGGGTGACCTTATGGAGGTTTACAAAATTATGAGGGGCATGGATATGATAAATAGGCAAAGTCTTTTCCCTAGGGTCGGGGAGTCCAGAACTAGAAGGCATAGGTTTAGGGTGAGAGGGGAAAGATATAATAGAGACTTAAGGGGCAAAGTTTTCACACAGAGAGTGGTATGTGTATGGAATGAGCTGCCAGAGGAAGTGGTGGAGGCTGGTACAATTGCAACATTTAAGAGGCATTTGGATGGGTATATGAATAGGAAGGGTTTGGAGGGATATGGGCCGGGTGCTGGCAGGTGGGACTAGTTTGGGTTGGGATATCTGATCGGCATGGACGGGTTGGACACCGAAGAGTCTGTTTCCATGCTGTACATCTCTATGACTCTAAGTTTGATAGAGACACCTAGATCCTAGAGGTGACATTTTCAGTTGAATCAGTGAAAACGTACAGTAATTAACTTTATTGTTCGCGATTGAGCAAGAGCCCAAAGTCACTGGCTTGTACAAGTTTCATGTCTTACTTTTAATGCCCTCTCAGTCTCATTGGCATTAATTAATCCTCCAAATGAATGTCATAACCCTTACATTCTGAGTTGACTTGTGGTGCCCAATACTTGTTATGTATCTGTAAAACTCATGGGGTGTAAAACTATAGGTGCTTTGACATAGAAGTGAGATGTCATGCCTATTGCATTCTGCCTAACACATGCTTTGTTCTTGTTACAATAAGGTAAACAAGCAGCTTCTCCATGTGAATGTAAGTAAACTGCAGAGTAATAGTTATACTAGAACATCTGTAAACTTTCTTTCACTTAATAACAGAACAATGAATAGAATAAGGCAACAAATGGCCTTAATTAGTCTTAGACATAACAATTTCTAATAACCTGCTGCAATTCAAGCTTCCGAATTTAACAAATCCCAAACAACATTGTTAAAAATGGTGACCTTGCACAATGCAGTGGTAGTGTCCATACCTCTGAGACAGGAGGCCCACATGCAAGTCCCACCTGCTCCACAGTGGTGTAGTAACATCCCTGAACAAGCTGATTGGAAAAAAAATCTTACGATGTGTGTGTCACTATCATGACTTTTCATCTCCATGTTCACAATAAATTTCCAGATCCCTCCACACCTCACCTCTCCATATTTCTCAATAAGTCTTAACATTTGCAGTCTATATCTTTTTTCCTGAATATGAACATTAGTGTGGTGTTTTGTATTCGATCAACTTAAAGCACAATGTTATCGATGCTTAGAATTTAAAACCAAATCGCAGTCAAAAATACAGGAAATACACAATAGCCAAGCAGAGTTTGTGGTGAGGAACTGAGTTAAATGGACAGAATCCCACCAGAGGCTCCCAGAATTGCAGACTGACTAAAGGTACGTATGAGTTGATAAAGTGTAGAGCTGGAAAAAGAGCACCAGGTCAGACAACATCTGAGGAGCAAGAGAGTTGACATTTCGGGCTTAATCCTTCATTAGGACTGGGGAGGGGGGCTGAGAAATAGGGAGAGATGGGGTAAGGCTGGGGGAGTTGTAGTTGGGATGGCGAAAGGTGAACGCAGATAGGAGATGATTGTGATGGGTCGGTGACTGGAAAAAGCACAGCAGGTCAGGCAGCATCTGAGGAGCAAGAGTGCATATGAGCTAGATAAGAGGGATATGAAGGGAGAAGGATTTAATGTAATGGGTGTTGCAGGGAGAGGGGACTGTAGCAGTGTGGCACCCTGTGGGCAGTTCCTGTCTTGTATCCAGCTCTTTAATCATACCTACCAAGTGCTGTTGATCAACAGAGCACAGCCCCTACTCTGCCCCATCAAGCTGAAAAACTACCAGCCTGTCTGTATCCGGGTTAATTAACAAATCTGAGTTTAGCTCATTCATTTGTGACATTAGGGCCTCAACTAGAAGTGGCAGCTTGGGTTGGGGAAAGGAAGGGTAGATTGATGCTGGCAGTTTGGGTTCAGGCTGGGAAAGAGAGTTGGAGGTGAGGAAGGGGTACATTGGGGTCTGGGTTATATCACTTTGGGTATTTACATGACAGGAAATGTGTATGAGGGTCTCCAATTTTCTCATTTCCCAGACTGCCTTCCTTTTGGGACCAAATATTGTCAAAGCAGGTGAATCCCACACACGAGTTGAAACTGCATTGTACCAAACTGGGAGACCTCATTGGGATAGTTAACTTTGAGAACAGCATGTGTCAGTCCTCTGCAAGTTTGTACTGTGAATAAAGCTCTCAGTCCTTGCCACTCCCTGCATGCTGCGGCCTTCTGCGTGACTGATTACAGCTTCTGATGGGTTAGCTTAGCTATCGATCTTCATGAATTCTAGTGCTGTTATTTCAGATTGGCTGTATAATTTCTGTTTAGGACTAGGCCATTCAGCCCCTCAAGCCTGCTCCACCATTTAATACAATCATGGTTGATATCATCTCAGCCTCGACTCCACTTCCTGCCTGCTCTCCATAATTCTTCGACCCATAACTAATTAAAAATATGCCTATCTCCTCCGAAGGTTACTCAGTTTCCCAGCATCCGCCACATTCTGGGGGAGTGAATTGCACCGATTCACAACCCTGTAGGAGAAGTCGTTCCTCCTCATTTCTGTTTTAAATCTGCTACCATTTGTCCTCAAACTAGCACCTCTCATTCTAGATTGCCCCACAAGGGGAAACATCAGGTCTTTGTCTACTTTGTCAATCCCCTTTAACATTATGTATATGCCTCAATTAGATCTCCTCTCATTCTTCTCACCCCTAGTGGGTACAGACCTAAACCACTCAATCCCTCTTCAGTGGACAAATCTGTAATCTCTGGAATTGACTGATTGAATTTTCTCTGAGCTGCCTCTAGTGCAATTATATCCTTCCCCGAGTAAAGGGACCAAAACTGGACGCGATACTCTGGATGCGGTCTCACTTGTAAAGATTCAGCAATAAATGGTATCAGATTAAGAACAGAAATGAGATGGAACTCCTTCTCCTACAGGGTTGTGAATCTGTGGAATTCACGCCCCCAGAGTGCAGTAGATGCTGGGAAACTGAGTAACCTTCTGGAGGAGCTAGGCAGAGTTTTAATTTGTAATAAGTATCAAAATTCTGTTTTCCCTCCTCATAACCTGCTGTACCACCGTACTAGCTTTCCACACCACCATTACCTCTCATTCACCAATTTCTTCAAAACATCCTGCGATGTCCTCTTGCATGAATGATAAAATTGTTGAGCTTGAGCAGTCTGATGAGTGTCAAGAGCTGACTGGCTTTCTGACATTTTATTTATGTACTAGAGATTGTTAGTTTGGGTCGAATGATGTCTGACTTTTCTCTTTATTACTTCAGGTGTAGATTCCTTCAGCGAGAAAAGCTCAGAGACTTACGAGGCCTACACAGAGAGCAGGGAAACCTCAATGGCAAAGTCAGAGACTACCACCTTGAGCAACAAGGAAGCTGAGGACAGCGAGAAGAGTGACAAAAGTGAGTCAGCAGCGAGTGGATCATCCTTCGAGGAACTTGATCTGGAAGCACAAGATAACGGGGTCTCTCCTCAGAGCTCTGATGTGGCAAAGAAACTGGATGAAGTGACCGAAACTGATATCAGGAGAATGGAGGAGGAATAAAGACGGAAGGAATGATGAAGTGACCTGACTGGGACCACGCAAACTACTTTGCTTGGTACATTTCCACCGATTAGGTACAGATGGCTTGCTGCAACTCCAGAGAAACATAATCGTTAATCAAATAGCTTGAAATTTAAAAGAAAGTCTTGATTGAAGCTTCTATCAATGTATCTATAATACTGTAATACTTGAGCAACATTATTCATTTTTTAAATAAATTCAAATATTTGGCATTAACAATTAAAAATGAGATTTTAAATTCTTTTTGCACTTCATCAATAATTCCACTTCATGGTTTTGCACATGATTTCTGGGATTTGAAATACGGGTTCTCCCATTCTACTGACAGAGTCTGCTAGAGTTGGAGCCTTGACAAAGAGGCTGTTTCTCCTCTTCGAATATCTTGGGTTTGGGCCATTCTCATCAGTATTATGCATGGCTTGTGTACCCTCTCAGGTTTAACTCTTTATAAGCTGTAAGCTAACAGTTACAACAACAACACAATGTAAAAAAAATAGAACAAAGAATTACAGATGCTGGAGATCTGAAACAAAACAGAAATCGCTGGAGAAACTCAGCAGGTCTGGCAGCATCTGAGGAAAAAGAAAGAGTTAATGTTTTGAGTCCACTGTCCCTTCAGAACTGAGAGCATCTAGGAAAAAGTGAAATTGATGCTGAAGATGGGTTGGGAAGTGGAATGGGGAGGCACATGGATAGGTGGAGACTATAGAGGGTCAGAGATATGAAAGGGTTAGGCAGATGTGGGAATTATTGGTAGACGCCAGGACAGAAGGGATGGTGAAGAAGTGATAATGAGAGATGGGTGGGTTATGCTGAAGGTAACCCATGTCGTGAGAGGACCAGGATGTGGGGGTGGGTAAAAACATGGAAGCACTGAATCAGATTCTAAAGTTACTGAACTTGATGTTGAATCGTAGAGGGTGCAGGGTTCCCAAGCAGGAAATGAGATACTATTCTTCCAGCATGCTCTGAGCACTGCAGCAAGGCCTGAGACAGGAACATTGGCCAGGTATCACAGTAGTATATTGAAGTGGCAGGCTACTGGAAGCTCACGGTCATTTTTACCATCAGAGCATAGGTGTTCTCCAAAGCGGTCACCAAGTCTGCATTTCATTTCCCCACTGGAGAGGAGACTGCATTCTGAACAGTGAATGCATTAGACTAGATTGAGTGAAGTGCAGATAAAGCACTGCTTCACCTGGAAGGTGTGTTTGGGGCCTTTGATACTAAGTAGAGAGAAGGTGTAACCCCTTCTGTGATTGCATGGGGAGGTGTTGGGAAAGGAGGAGACACAGAGCAGGGTGACCTGGAGGGAATAGTCTCTGGAAGGCTGACTAGGGAAGGGAGGAAAATATGTGTCTGGTTGTGGCATCCTGAAGGTGGCAGAAATGGTAGCTGATGACCCTCTGGCTGTGGGTGCTGGTGGAATGTTAGGTGTTGTGATGGATGCTATCACTGTTGTGGGAGGATGAAGCCAAAGTGTAGGAGATGGGTCAGGCATGGCTGGGTGTCCTGTCAACTACAGTGCTGAGGAATCCTTGGTTGAGGAAGATGGTGGGCATTTCAGAGACCTCCCCCACCCCTTTGTAATGGTTTGTAATGGATATTGATGGCTAGCCTATCCCTCAAAATAGAAACAGAAATGACGCAGAAGAGAAGGAGGAGTCAGATGAATGAGTGATGGTGAGAGTGGGGTGGAAATTGGAAATGAAATTGATAACTTTTCCAATTCTGAACGAGAGAGGGGAGCAGCACCAATGATGTTATTGATGTACCATAGAGAGAGTTGTGGAGAGGGGCCAGAATAGGACTGGAACAAGGAATGTTCCATGTATCTCACGAAGACATAACTGGGACCCGTGCGGGTTACACACGGCCACCCCTCTGACCTGAAGAAAATGGGAGGAGTTAAAGGAGAAGTTGTTCAAGGTGGGAATGAGCTCAGCTAGGGGGAGGAAGTGGTGATGGATAGCAACAATTCAGGCCTTTTTTCAAGGAAGAAGCAGTGGGCCGTGAGACTGTCCTGGTGGGGGATGGACGTGTAAAGGGATTGCATTAAAAGAATCGTGGATATAAGTAGGAAGGGAATGGACAAAGGAAGAAAAAAATGACTTGAGATAGGAAGAGATGAGTTCTGTGGGGCAGGAGTAGGCCTAAACAATGGGTCTGCCCGGGCAGTCTTGTTTATGGATTTTGGGACGGAAGTTGAAGTGAGTTTTGTGGGGTTGGGAGACGATGAGCTTGGAGGTTTTTGGCGGGGGATCCTCAAGTAAGTTGAGCTTAATGACCATCATAGACATGCTAGTTTGATGTACCAAAAATGGAGTCATGGTTCAAGGGGAAATAGGAGAAGGTATCTGAGCGCGTATGCTCAGTCTCTGTAATGTAGAGGTCAATACAACAGGTAACAATAGCACCGCCCTCATCGGCAGGCTTAATTACAAAGTCAGGGTTAGATCTGTGAGCGTGGAGTCCTTTCAATTCCGAGGGTGACGGGTTCGAATGGGTGGAATTAAGGCAAGCAATATGACAGCAACAGTTCTCAATGAGGCGTCGAGTGCAGGTGAAAGACCAGAGGGAAAGGGTCCAGGTGGAGAGTGTGTGTTGGAGTCGGTGAATGGTCTTTGGGAAGGGCAGAGGGCACTTGTCTATAGAAATGGGCACAGAGGTAAAGGCGATGGAAGAATTCAAAGACATGTAACGCCTGAAATTCACTGAGATGGTAAAATAAGACCTTTGGTGAATACGAACTGTTCAGCATCAGAGAGCAAAAGGTCAGAAGGGTTAGTAAATACCTGACAAAAGATAGGGTTAGGAGAAGGAATAAGGACACGGAAGGTTCCGGGGGATACGTGTACGTCTGAGTTGTTGCAGCTTGCGATCCTTAATGCAAAGTTCCCCACAGGCCAAATGGCACAGGTTTATGAACATTGACTGTCAGGAGCCTCTCGTCCATCCAGCCTTGCCCACACAAGGATGTTATGTTGTAACACGCAATGATGCACTCCCAAACTCCTGCTCAAAACTCAGAGATCCCTGGGTTAGGTGAAAACCCGGGATAACTTGAGGAGAAAATCGAGGCAAGTTCTTTCCAGCTCACACCAACTCTTCCCCATTCTCCAACACTCTGGTCAATCTATTATCTACAAGATGCACCAAAGAGATGAACCTTCCAACCCCACGACCACTTCTGTCTAGAAGGAGAAGGGCAGCAGATACATGAGAACTCCACCACCTTCAATTCCCCACCAAGCCAGTCTCTATCCTGACTTGGCAATATATAGCTGTTCGTTCAATGTCGCTGGGTCAAAATCCTGGAATTCTCTCCCTCGTTGCATTGTGGGTCAATCCACAGCAGGTGGACTTCAGCGGTTCAAGAAGGCAGCTCACCACCACTTTCTTAAGTGCAACTAGGGACAGGTAATAAATGTTGGCCAGCTAGCGACACCCACATCCCACAAATAAATACGTTTTTAAAAATTGAAATGAGCCCAGAAGCTCATTCAATTTCAGATCTTTTGCAGATCTGCATTTTAGTGTTCGTCGATGTCTACTCCAACTCACTAATAGCAGGCTTTTAAAGGGTGAAGGGGGTGGACCAGCAAAACAATTAAGGAGGGAATTGCAGAGGATTAGACCTGGAGAGTTGTAGGGTCCAGCTACTAAGGCAAAAGGTGGGAGGAGACTGAGAGCCATCAGAAAGATCAGAGGAATGTTAGGGCTAGAGGAGTCTGATCATCAGGGGAAAGCCATGAAGGGATCTTATCCCATGAGTGAGAATTTTAAACTGGGTGAACTGAAAACCATTGTCGGTCAGCATTATATAAATACAAATTAGTCCTTTCACCCTGACCACAGAGAATTTCACTGACCAATCCACATCTCATTTCACACATGTCTGCTATAGCTATTCATGCAGTTCCTTATGTCCTCTGTTCTATTTATTGCTTTCATGTCCTCATTGATTTATTTGAATAGTTTGTGTTGGTTCTACTTCTCGTTCCTGATTGTCTCATGTGACCGCCTGCCTGCACATTTCCTTTTGATACTGTTACATCAGCAAACACAGCCATAATCCTTCTTAGCTGTTATTTTTTTCTTTCCTAGTTTCAGTTGCCTTTCTTGAGTCCTCAATGTTTTTCTACAACCACCTTCTACATGAAGATGATCGGGCCTTCCATTTACATGGTCTCCTGTCCCCAGGACCTCCCAGAGGGCTCACAAAGACAATCAGCTGCTGAAGTGCAGATCTTGTATAATGTTGGCCTGTTTGTGCAAAGCGAAATGCCACAAACAACAATAAAAGAAATCGCTACTCAATCCAAATTTGCAAATGCATGAGAGGAAATGTTTCCCAAGCCATGGCGAAGAACTCATTGCTCATCTTTCAAAAGTCCCTTGGGAGTTTATGCATCTCCCTGAAATGGGCAAGGGCTTATCCTCAAAACATAAATCTCACTGTGTAGCACCTATTCCTGATGAAGGGCTTTTGCCCGAAACGTCGATTTCGCTGCTCCTTGGATGCTGCCTGAACTGCTGTGCTCTTCCAGCACCACTGATCCAGAATCTGGTTTCCAGCACCTGCCGTCATTGTTTTTACCTAGCACCCATTCCATGATGTTCTGGCACATTAGGTGGGATTGTTGGCTTGGATTTCTTTTTTATTTATTCACAGGCTGTATCTATTGTCCTCATCAGAGGGAAGTTAAGAGTTAGTCACATTGTTGTGGGTCTGGAGTCACATGTGGGCTAGACCAGGTCAGGATGGCAGTTTCCTTCCCTGAGGGATATCTAATGAAACAGATGGGTTTCTCCTGACAATGGTTCTCGGCAATGATTAATTCTAGGTTCAAATTCCACCATCTGCTGTCGTGAGATTTGAACCCAGGTTCCCCTGAATATTAGCTGAGTCTCTGAATTATAGTCCAGTAATGGTGCACTGGGTCATCATCTTCCCCCAAGGTTTCTGCCATGTGCCTTGAATCAGTGCCACAAGATGAAGGAAAATAGGTGAAGAGGAGATCAGGTTCTGTCTAAACGACTTCTGAACTCCCCTGCTATGTTGCTGATGTCAGGAGGTGACTAAACACAGAACGGAACCTACACCCCAGGAATCTGTATTGCAAGATCTCATTCTCTGATATTATATGTACCACCAAGAACAACAAGGCCAATAGATACCCAGGAATACCACCACCTTCTCGATTCCATTCGCCATCCTGACATCGGAACATATCACCATTCCTTCATTGTTGCTGGGTCAAAATGCTGGAACTATCTTCCTAATTGCTCCCAGAGCAACTAGGGACAGGCAATAAATGCTGGCCAGGCCCACATTCCACAGAAGAATAAGCAAAGCAAATCTTCACTTACTCAAACTCATAGCAGAATGATATTCCCAAAGTTTCCAAGACACTACAGCAAGGTGAAACGTACAGAAAGTAAAAGAACACAGTTTGATTTATGGACTGCATTAAGAGATGTTGATTTACAAAACCTGAGGCAGATGAGGCTTCTGAGCACATTTCAGAAAGATGTCCATGTTCAATCATAGAATCCCTACACTGTGGAAGGAGGACATTCAGCCGATCAAGTCCACACTGACTCTCCGCAGAGCTTTCCACCCAGATTCAAACGCCCTACCATGACCCTGTAACCCTGCAGTTCCCATGGTTAATCCATCTAGCCTGCACCTCCCTGGACAGTATGGCAATTTCGCATGGCCAATCCACCTAACCTGCACATCTTTGGACTGTGGGAGAAAACCCACACAGACACAGGGAGGACATGCAAACTCCACCAAGGCAGTCACTTGAGGGTGGAATTCAACCCAGATCTCTGGCGCAGTGAGGCAGCAGTATCTAACCATTGAGCCACCGAGCCACACCCATGATGAAGAATGCAGTTCATTTCGCATTTGGTGCACTCGATGAGTAAGAATGAACATTGAAAGAGCAGATCTTGAGGATATTTGCCTGTCAAAGGTCTGTATTCAAGCCTTGCTACTGCGCGCATTTCCTGCAGGTATCACACTTCCTTCCCGGGATCATTTTCCCACCACCTTCTCGGCATCATTCTGTTATTATATAACAGTCTCTCCACTGACTCGCTGCAGGTGACAACAAGTGACATTTGCTCATATGTAATTATAATAAAACACACAGAAAAGGGCCAGCTGCTAAAAGGACAGCTCCACGGTACATTTTAATTTTAATTGTCAATTAAGATCTGCACTCTCTCGTACTGAAGCTGAACAATGCCTCATTAAAAGTCCCAGTGTTCTCACAACACTATTTATAAACCCATATTTCAATCTATTTCACTAAAAAAGATTTCAGAATAAACTGCAGCGAAAAATGCCAGTAATGAAGTCAAGATGTTCTAACTATAAAGGAATCTCCTACTTTGTAAAGTCTGAACTCAATAGTGACAGTTAACATTTAAGGAGATGAAATGAGTGTTATTGTGACGGGTTGGAAAGCAATGGGGCAAAAGGTCCTGGAAAGGTGATGGGGAAAACGGCAATATATTGAGATGAGATTTAACTCACCCAGAACCCATTGATTTTCTCTGGGTTCAAATGACGTCCAGTCCATTCTTTCCAGAGCAAGCCTCAGGAAGGAATCTCTCACCCAGCCTCTCACGTCCTTGTTCCCAGTTTGGATTGCAACTTTGAAGAAAGGAGAAGATCTTTTCAGCTCTGATCTCCAGCATCTGCAGGCCTCACTTTCTCCTCCCAGAAGATTCTGAATGTCCATTAACCATCTCCTTTTGATAAAGAGGGGGTGTTTCTGCAAACTAGACTTATGTACAACCAGCAACACGGGACTCACAGCCATGTCACGTTTTTAGTGAAGGAGCTAGACTTTTCAAAGCTGAAATAAAGGCTTAAAATGGGCAACTCGGTGAGTAACACCTGCCCCCAAAATGGTGGCCTATAATGAAGATCCCAGGGAGCACAGCCAGACTAGGAATGGTTTTTCATCGTCTCCCCATCCTCCAGGTAATCAAACTGGGCAGGACAAGGAAAGCAGGAGGAGGAAGTTATTATTAGTCTTTGTGGTCCTTTCAGGGAAAGGAATCAGAAAAAGAGGAACCAACTACACTGATGGGAAGGAAGGACTACACTCTCGTCCTTCCCCATTTCCTCTCCCATTCCTGTCCTTCCCCATTCCTGCCCTTCCTCCCTCATTCCTACCTCGCCTCATTCCTGCCCTTCCTCCCTCACTCCTGCCCTCCCTCACTCCTGCCCTTCCTCCCTCACCCCTGCCTCACCTCATTCCTGTCCTTCCTCCCCATTCCTACCCTTCCTCCCCATTCCTGCCCTTTCTCCCTCACTCCTGCCCTTCCTCCCCATTCCTGCCCTTTCTCCCTCACTCCTGCCCTTTCTCCCATATTCCTGCCCTGCCTCCTTTCTCCACCCCTGTCTCCCCATTCCCACCCTTCCCCCTCACTCCTGCCTTGTCCTCTCACACCTGGTTAAAGTGGCAGTCCCTGGCTGCTCCTTCCCTCACTACCTGTAGCTACACAGTGACCACATTGAGAGATCTCCTCTCCATGTACCTCTGAGCCTCATAAACACAGCACAGGGACACCAGCTCAAGTTCGATATATGAAGCTCTGAGCTCCACCAGCTGATGTTACCTCTTGTATCCTGGAAAAACCACAGGGAACAGGGCATGAGGTGCTAGGATAAGACAGAGTAGATGCAGAGAAGCTACCTCCACTGATTGGGGTTTCTAGAACTAGTCGACATTGTCTGTGAATTAGGGCCAGTCCATTCAGGAAATATTAGGAAACACCTCTACACACAAAGATTGGGAGAGGGTTGGAACTGTCTTCCATAAAAAGCAGTAGATGCTGGATCAGTTGTCAATTTTAAAACCAGATTTTAAAAAAAAATGTTAAGCAAAGGTATTAAGGAATATGGGCCAAAGGCAGGTATATGGAGTTAGGCCACAGATCAGTCATTATCTCTTTGAATTTTGGAACATGCTTAAGGGACTGAATTGCCTATTCCTGTTCCTATGTTCCTTACCTCTTTAAACTAAATTAAGTGAAATAAACCTAGGATTTGAACAAACATTCCCCAAATGCTTATTAATCAACTCCTTCCTTGAATCCAAAGCTTTATTTTAAAGTTAGGTTAATAACAATGGCAACTTGTATTGCTTCCATGTGTTCAGCATGCTTTATTATGTTATGGTCAGTATACCGTAACAATGCCATTAATATTAGTGGAATCATTTAATTATCTGCTTTGTATAGGTTAACAATTTAAATAGTGTGGTCCATATTTAAAATAAACAATGCAGTCAGTAGTTCTGCCATAATTTCAGTTTATAAGTTAATAATAAGTTTAGAACTTACGCAATGTGTTTGGTTCATTTTGTGAATACTGCTGGTGTTCAATGCATGTGTTTAAATTACAGGTCTGCAGGGAAGCTGCTAGCCAGCAGCTCTGCTGGTTTATGATGGTGTTGTCAAAGACCATTCGGCAAGGACGAGGGCTTGACTTGATGAGGAAGAGCTCCATCTATTGTACACTCTGAGTGAAGTCAGGCCTCAGAAACTTGGAAAGAGGAGTTCATGTAGCAGCTCCCTTACATCGGAAAATCAAAACTATTTGCATTTGATGAGAAATCCCCTAATATTTGGGGATTCTGACTCGCCTCAGTAACTTTTACTTGGCTAAAATATTAGTAATCCAATATCCCCCTCCCCATCCAGCTCCTCTATATCCTGTCCCTGAGTGAAATATACCCCCTGGGTAATATGGCCTATTCTTGATAATACATCCTATTGGCTTTATTATATACTACTTCTGGTAATATACACATTCCTCTGTACTGTACCTCATCTGTTGTAAAATATTCCACCCTGCATTGATTTTAACAAGGTCTTTGACAAGTTTCTGCATGATAGACTGGTTTATCTCTCCACTCTGCAGGCATTCTGCCTCTATTCCCGATGAAGGGCTTTTGCCCGAAACGTCGATTTTCCTGCTCCTCGGATGCTGCCTGACCTGCTGTGCTTTTCCAGCACCGCTCTAACCTAGACTCTGGTTTCCAGCCTCTGCAGTCCTTGTTTTTACCTGGCTAGTAAGGTCAATCACATGGGATTCAGGGAGAGCTTGCCAATTGGATACAAAATTGGCTTGATGGTAGGAGACAGAGGGTGATAGTAGGAGGTTGTTGTTCAGACTAGAGGCCTGTGACCAAGCTGTGGGCAGCAAGGATTGGTGTTGGGTCCTCTGTTGTTCGTCATTTATATAAACAATTTGGATGAGAATATAGGACAGATGGTTAGTAAATTTATGGATTGCATCAAAATAGGTAGTATAATGGACAATGAAGGCGGTTATCTTGGAGTACAATGAAATCTTGATCAGATTGGCCAATAGACCAAGAAGTGGCAAATGGAGTTTAATCTAGATAAATGTGAGATGCTGGTAAGACAGGGTCCCGGAGAATGTTGCCAAACAAAGAGGTCTAGGGATGCAGGTTTATAGTTCCTTGAAAATGGGGTCAGAGGTAGACAGGGTGGTGAAGAAAGCATTTGACACACTTGCCTTCATTAGTACAGAACATCATGTTAAAGCTGTACAAGGCATTGGTGAGGAGTACTGGGTATAATTCTGGTTGCCCTACTATTGGAGTTCAGAAAGAGTTCAGAAAAAAATTACAAGCATGTTACTGAGACTTGAGGGTTTGCGTGACAGGGAGAGGATGGATGGACTGGGACTTGTCTCATTGGAGTGTAGGAGGCTGAGAGGTGACTTTATATAGGTTTCTAAATTCATGAGGGGCGTGGATAGGGTGAATAGCCGGGTCTTTTCCAAGGGTAGGGAGTCCAAATTAAAGGGCCTAGATTTAAGGTGAGAGGGGAAAGATTTAAAAGGGACCTCAGAGGAAATGTTTTCACACAGAGGTTGGTGTGTGTATGGATTTTTTCACACAGAGGTTGGTGTGTGTATGGATTTTTTCACACAGAGGTTGGTGTGTGTATGGATTAAGCTGCCAGTGGTGGAGACAACTGCATTTACAACACTTAAAAGACATTTGAACAGATACATGAATAAGAAAGGTTTAGAGGGATATGGGCCAAACGCAGGCAAATGGGACTAATTTAATTTAGGAGATCTGATTGACATGGGTGAGTTGAAGAGGTAAAAACAATGACTGCAGATGCTGGAAACCAGATTCTGGATCAGTGGTGCTGGAAGAACACAGCAATTCAGGCAGCATTTGATTTTGCCTGTCCTCGGATGCTGCCTGAATTGCTGTGTTCTTCCAGCACCACTGATCCAGAAATGGGTGAGTTGAACGAGAGTCTGTTTACATGCTATATGATATTATAACTCTATAAAACATGTGAACATTTTCTGCCTTTGGAGCACAGCAATTCAGGCAGCATTTGATTTTGCCTGTCCTCGGATGCTGCCTGAATTGCTGTGCTCTTCCAGCACTACTGATCCAGAAATGGGTGAGTTGAACGAGAGTCTGTTTACATGCTATATGATGTTATAACTCTATAAAACATGTGAACATTTTCTGCCTTTGGTGATCCATCTGCCCTTTGGTGTTGTATCTTAAGCTCAGCACTACATTCCATTGATATTAACAGATCCTGCCTTTGAACATATACTAGTATTATGTCTGGCTTATATCCTAGCTACCTAATGAAGGAGCAGCGCTCCGAAAGCTTGTACTTCCAAATAAACCTGTTGGACTATAACCTGGTGTTGTGTGATTTTTAACTTAGTCCAACACTGGCACTTCCACATCGTTGCTGCTTTTGATAATACAGCCTGCTCCAAATTATGTATTTGGCCCAAGATGTTCAATCCTACTCTTGATTATAAATTCAATAAAATATGCTGCCCCCATAATGAAACATCTCATTCTCATTAATATATACCACCTTGATAAAATATCACTTTGTTCTTAATACATCCCACCTAGAGGACATCTCTGCAGGAGTTCTTCAGGGTAGTGTCCTAGGCTCAACCATCTTCAACTGCTTCATCAATGACCTTCCCTCCATCATAAGGTCAGAAGTGGAGAGGTTACCAATGATTGCACAATGTTCAGCACCATTCACGACTCCTTAGATACTGAAGCAGTCCATGTTCAAATGAACCAGATCTGGACCATTTCCAGGCTTGGGCTGGCAAGTGGCGAGTAAAATTGGTGCCACACAAATGCCAGGCAATTAGTATCTCCAATAAGAGAGACTCCCCAAAGTCCATCCACCTTCTACAGGGTCGAAAAGTGTTGAACTGGAAAAGCCCAGCAGGTCAGGCAGTGTCTGAGGAGCAGGAGAATCAATGTTCCAGGCATAAGCCTTTCATCAAAAATTTGGTGAGAAGGGGAAGGAGGCTGAGAGATGAATAGGAGGGGAATGAGGCTGGGGGTGGGGGGGGAAGGTAGCCAGGAAGGCGATCGGGAGATGCAGGTGATGGTGATAGGTCGGAGCCAAGGGTGGAGCGGATAAGTGGGAAGGAAAATGGACAGGTAGGGCAGTGCTGGAGATCAGAGTCAGGAAGTGTGGCGCTGGAAAAGCACAGCAGGTCAGGGCAGCATCCGAGCAGCAGGAAAGTTGATATTTCAGGCATAAGCCATTCATCAGGAATGTGGAGGGGGAAGGGGACTGAGATGGATAGAGAGGGTGAGGGTGGGGCTGTGTGAAGGTAAGTGGGAAGGCGATAGGTGGATGCAGGTGGGGGTTAACTGTGATAGGTTGGTGCAGAGGCTAGAGGGGATCAGTGGGAAGGAAGATAGACAGGTGGGACAGGTCAAGAGGACAGTGCTGAGATGGAGAGTTGGATCTGGGATGAGGTAGGGGGAGGGGAGATTTGGAAACTAGTGAAGTCAATGTTGATGCCGTGTGGTCGAAGGGTCCCAGTGAGGAAAATAAGGCATTCTTCCTCCAAGTTGGCAGGTGATTTGGATTTGGCGGTGGAGGAGGCCCAGGACTTGCATATCCTTAGGGGAGTGGGAGGGGAGTTGAAGTGGTTGGCCACAGGATGGTGGGGTTTCACTAGTTTCCAAATCTCCCCTCCACCTCCCCCATCTCATCCCAGATCCAACCCTCCAACCTGGCACCATCCTTTTGACCTGTGCTGTCTGTCTATCTTCCTTCCTGGTGGAGGTGGGTACTGCAGGCGGAGATTAGAGTCAAGATTAGAGTGGTGCTGGAAAAACACAGCAGGTCAGTTGGCATCCGAGGCGCAGGAAAATCAACATTTCGGGCAAAAGCCCTTCATCAGGGAATCTTTTGCCTGAAACGTCGATTTTCCTGCTCCTCGGATGCTGTATGATTAGATTAGATTACTTACAGTGTGGAAACAGGCCCTTCGGCCCAACAAGTCCACACC